>NW_028292572.1:4579436-4798139 GCF_029948245.1 Actinia tenebrosa | reverse complement strand
CTAAAGGTAGAATAATCTTCTTAACCGCAGGGCTATTATAAACGGTTAGGTTCATTCTTATTGATAAAGGTGAGTCCGCTGGTAGACCAAAGGGGGAAAACAGACTTCTAAAATCTGAAAACTATAATTTATTTATGGATTTCATTTTGCACCTCAAGGGATATTGCTTATGCTGGAACAAATATGAGAAAGCTTTATCTATTTATTGTTTACTTGTAGTGCCATCAAAATTGGCACACAGGTCTAACAGAAGAAGAGAAGTTTACTGCCCCAAAACATAATGGAAAACTCGCACAAGCATTAGGCAAATATCACCTCGTGGCTGGAAAAATATCAATCACTGAAAATAACAACTCAATTCAGTGTCTTTACTATTTAAAACTCTCCCAGAAGGACCAATAGCGATATAGTCAGAATGCAACGCACGACAAGCCGAAAAAACCGAGAAGGCCACATAAAAGAAAAGAAACAACAGAAGGAAAAGAAAGGTTAACGAGAAAGAAAATGCATCTGACTCAGAAGGGAAGAAAGCTAGTCTGAATGTGGCTGTTTCGGCATTTTAAAAATGATAATACGAAAAATGAAATTCAAAACATTAAGACAGGGAAGTTAGGATATAATGATTTTCCATAAATTGATTCCATGTCAGCCAACCTATAGGGTAGGATGACAGATGCATGGTGGCCAAGGCGTGATTATTTTACACCTCTGAACCAGGCATGTAGTGGAGATTTACCCCTGGCAGAGTTTCATAGTTTCCATAATCACCATCAACTTTTTGAAAACTCAGGGAAATGGCAACAGTGCAGTTATTGTTGTTAATACGGACAATGCTAACCAATGAAATCTTTATTTCAGAGCCATTAGTAATTCACTGCATCCAGATGACTCTGAGGTCTGTCTTATTACTAAATCTGAAGGCAAACCTGTCAAGGAACTTCTGCAGTCGGCTGGGGTCACTTCTGTTAAGAAGGTATGTTATAATATTATTGACATTATGGGATAATGCTTACTCATTGCTATAGAAATGAAACAGTAATGACAAAAGGGTAAAGTATACACCTTGAAAAGATGAAAAATCTTACTGACGTTTCGGATGCTAGTCCTTCGTCCAAGTAAAAGAAAAAGAGGTGGTAGAAAGGAGTGTTTATATGATGAGAATAAGACAAAAGAAACCAATGAGAACAAGGTAGGCAAGGAAACGAAAAAACAACAAAAGAATGGGATAGTTGAAAGCAAAGCATTTATTATTCCCGTTGGGACTAAGTGTGCCTAATAGGTGAATAATGCCACATTTTTAAATATAAATTAAACTTAATAATTACAAGAAAATAAGGGATTAAGAATTTGTCCATAATTCTATGGGTAAGGTGTTACACTTAATACATATTTATAATATCCTAATTATTGCCTTGGGTTTTTAGGTTATCAGTCTAACAAAACTAAAGAAGAATTACAAGTCTTATGAATCCAAAAGACAGTTAGCAAGCTTGTATGACTTGTTCATTTGTGATGACGTTATCTACCATCTATTGCCAAAGTTTCTTGGGAAAGCTTTCTACACTAGAAAAAAGTGAGTTAACTGAGACTACAGAGGAGGGCCGGTGATCATATCACGCCAGATTTTCCCTTTTGCATACTAGTCTCTTATATTTTTCAATCCTAGTCCTCAATCCCTGACACTATGTGGTACTTGGTTCTAAGATTGCCTGGATTTCCAAAAAAGTATTATGGTTTTAGTTACTAGAATTAGAATGTATTATCATTGACTGTAACATAGGATGCATAGATGGTGTAACAGTGAGAGTGCTTGCTTCTCAGCAAGGGCCATCTGGGTTGAATTCCCTGACTTACCCTCGTGTATATGAAGAATTTTTTGTTGGTTCTCTATCACTCTTCAAGGGTTTTTCTCTGGTTTCCTGTTAGGCTCTCTGTCCACCATGGAGTGGTAAACCTGATTAGATTTAGATAAGATAATACTGCAGAGTGTCGATATTCACAGAATCAATACTATCAAATTACTTTTTAGATTTCCTATTCCTGTCAGTTTGAAGAAGAAAGACTTAAAAGGAGAAATCAATAAAGTCTTACAAAGCACATACATGTCTCTTGGTCATGGCTCTTGTAGGTGAGTAGTCTAAGTCTAAAGGTAGAATAACTCTTTTTAACCTGATCTCAAATGTAATAGCTAGGTTTTTAAATTACTTTGTCCTGTACATGTATTTTGTGTAATTAAAAGCATTTTGGTTTTGTTTAGGACTGTAATGAATTCCACGCAGGTGAGATACAATCTGTGATTAGATCCAAAAGAAAGTCCAAAGTCTTTGACGAAAAAGCTGTGCTTGGAGGAATTTGTTGACATGAATCACCAACTGTTGGATTTATGAACACAAAAGTAGGGGAAAAGTAGGAGTTTTGTGATTTCTAAATCTTAATCTATAATTATAGCTAAAAATTGTGTATAAACTACTTTTTCAGGGATTCATATTCAATTTACATACCTCAAAAATTCTATACAATACTGAAAACTGTGTTACTATTTTTTTAGGATTTCCTTTTCAATTTACTACCTCAAAAATTTTCTAAATAAAAACTCTGGCAATGTGTTTTTTATCTATGACATTGGTTGTATCCTTCATAAACATCTTCAGGTAAAATATCATACCATATACGGTATATGAATTTAATTGCAAGTGTATATAAATAACATTATATGCGTAATATATTGCAAATTCATTTTTCATATTCTTATAGTTATTTTGTTGTCTTGAAGAATGGACCTTTAAATACCATGTTGGACCAAGTTACGCTATCTTTACCGAGTTTTCATTGTTTTGGCCACAAATACTCATGTCAGGTATGGCAATTAATATATGACATCTTATTAATTATTAATTATTAATTACAATGGATTGTTATTCTATGCATACATTTCATTTGTTATCTCATATTTGAAAAATTTCACCTGTCACATTAGTAGTATAGGGGATGGGGGTTCCAGCGCAATCTCAATACAGGGTTTACCTGTGTCAAATATTTCACCACGGAAACAACCCGTCCCAAGTGTGGTTGGGGGCAACAGCGCAACCACTTAAATATGTTAGTCTATATATGGAGTGCGAAGAATGTAAAGAGTTTGCTTATGACTTTTGTGTAAAGTGCTTGAAACCCAAGTTTGTACCCACTAAACCAAATAAGTATATTTGTTGTGGTAAGAAAATGCGAATAGAAGAAGATACTTCAGCACAGTGTTACGAGTGTGGTAAGAATATTCGTAATGCCGTACCAAATGCTACCAGAGAGCAATATTACGCCAATGGAGGTCGTAAGAAAACACCTTATAAGAGAATAAAATACTTTAGGGACTGGATGAGTCATATCCAAGGTTATCGACCGGTATATTTAGACAACGAAGTAAAGAAGAAAATCATAGACCACTTAGAAGAGCCAACCCCGCAAAGTCTACGGAAAACGCTGAAAAAATTAAAGCTAGGGAAATATTACAAAGCTATTCCCTATCTTCTGTCTGAAATTACCGGTAACTCTATTCCTGAGGTTTCTGATATGACAAGAGCTGAGTGGATGTTTTGTTGGTTGGATAAGGATATTCCTTATTACCCTGACGTAATTTACGAAATATTTTACAAAATAGACCCCAATCATCCACTGTTAGCATGGATACCAAGGAGATGACCGGCGCTCAATATGTAAGTAAAAGCCCGCTGCACCCTTTTCAAAGCAGATGCTCACTGAGCTAGCTTTCTTTGAAGCTCTTCTTTTACTTCCTGGTAGATCTTTTTGCGAGATTCCTCGGAAAGATCTCTTACGACTGTTTTTTTGTTGCCAGACTTTAGTTCCTCGTATTTCTTTTCCTCAGCCAGGATCAAAGAGAACTCTACGTCGTCTATTTTACGGTCGCGTAATGCCTTTGAGACAAGGTCGGCGATTGTATTAGCTTTAGCTCTAGACAGAGCTATTGTTGTGTCATGCTTGGATATTTTGCCAGACAACGACTTCATAATGCTGGTGCTAATAGCCGAGACAATGCCGCAGACTGCACCAACGCCGGCCAAAGGAACCCCAACGACGACGCCAGGACCCGTCAAAGAGGTAGCAACGCCGGAGCCTGTTAACGCGACAGACATAGACCCGGTTGTTATTGCGATTTTGTGCAGCGTGCTCCGGGCTCTGGCGTATTTCTTTCTGACCTTTTCATAGTGCTTTGTTTGCCCCTCCAAGTAAGCCAGGATTAAGTTAGCCTTATTCAGACGAAAGTTCTCTGCATTTAGTTCGTTAGGACCCTCCTTGGGTAGATCAGGATACAACTGAGGTGCTGATGGTATAACATCCATTATATATACTAATGTACGAGGCTTTTGGGAATGATATTGAGGAGCAGCCACATCATGACAACCGGGATTACTGGAACTGGAGAGCGTTTAGGAAGATGTTTCCGCATGCAGACCCCAGTAAGTTCGAAAGAAGGCCCGATGGGATTTACTTCAACGGCTCCAGGACGTATAGCAATGCAGACTTGGAGCCAACGAAGGAGGTACCCAAGCATGAGAAAAGGAGAGAGGTGCAGCATTTGTCAATAAAGAAAGAGGCGCAGCCTAATTTTCCAAGGAGTCTGTTAATGACCAACCAGGATTACCCATTTTACGATGCCGAAGGTGGCGTCAATAACTTCGATAAGATGGTAACGCATTTGCAGATTCCAGTGGGTAAGCAAACCTTTGACGTAGTAATAAGGGATATCTTTAAGGATTTTAACCTTACGCACACTTCAGGAAAAGAAGCCCACGAATGGTTAAAGGGGCCTAACTTTAAGTACTGGCCGCAGCAGTTAAACTTTGCCGTCTGGGCGGCTACGAAGGGCTGCGGAGTTGCCGCGGATATGTTCGACATTGCCTTTCTAAGGTTCCACGTTGCCTTTACTATGCGGCGCATATTGAAGGAGCTTAACGTACCATTACCGGGGGAAGAACCATTCAATCGAATGAATAACCACTACGATTCCGCTGCCCTAGAAAGACTAATGAATGAGTTTAAGCCGCAGCAAAGAGACTTTCGTTATCGGGAGGGCGCCACGCATGGCTTGGGCATTATCTATGCTTGGCATGTTGACGGCGTGCGTCCAGCAGACATGTATCATCAAAGATACCCCGGGGTCCTAAAGTTTTACGACTTGGGCGGTCGCAAGAATGACGTTACGCTGATCGATAGGATTGAGACAATTTATCCCAGTCCTTGGGATCCATTCGTATTATTAAGAGGAAAAGGCCTAAGAAACCTAGCCAGGATCAACCGCAGCATTGAAGCATTCGTCTACTGCACCCTGGGAGCGCAGGTAAATACCCGCAGCCCCATTGTTGCTTCCCAAGGTGCTTCGCGGGAAACGCAACAAGAATTCCTAACCCTGTTTGAGTCCGCAATAATAGAAAATGACACATCCAAGTCAGTTCAAAGATATCAATTAGCGGTGCAGCAATCCAAAGTGCGGTTAGATTACGCCTTGAGTCCTGGTTGTTGGTTAATGCCAAGTAATTTGGTCATCAACGCCAATTCCGTTGTGGGTTACAACAACAAACTTCAACGAGCTACTAAGAATATGAAGTTTGGGGTGAATGACGTGAACTCTGACATGACCAAGGGCATTCCTCACTTCGTAGAGAAACCAAAGAAGGAACACGAAACGAAGCTACCCGTAGTTAAGAAACCATCAAAGCATATTCCCGCGTTACCAACCATACCCGAGGAATATGACCATGACTTACTAAAAGCCGGCTTAACAGCCGCAAGCATTGGTCTGAGCTATTATATATGGCGATGAACAACCCCTACGTAGCTGGAGTAGATTGCGTTTACACGACTTACACAGGCGAGAAAAAATACAACCAGGCATCTTGGGTGGACGTCACCGGAATGTCTGTAGATTTGAACTACTCAGGGAAGAAGTTAATCCTTTGTAGTATTTGCATTGGCACGAGTAGTCACGCCAACGTTGGCTTTAGGTTCCTGGATGAGAATGGCATACTGCAGCCTATGAGAAATAAGACAAACAACAGAGAGCCTTCGCATTTCTCCGTAGAGCCCAACCCTGGCAGCGCCGAAAACATCTCGGTTTGGACTTTCCACATGGTTGCCGATTGCCATGGGAAGGTAAAGCTGCAAATGAGAGTAGACGACACGGGCGTAGTAACGATAAATAGCATACATGACCAACGAGATCGACCTCATAATCACGCTACCATTAGCACTCTTACGGTGGTTAGTCTTTAGAAGGTAACTTTGTTGCCTGACCTTCTAACGAAGGGGACTTGTTCCCTGTAATATATGAATCCACATGCGAAGGAAGCTTGGTTTCTTCATTACTTAGAGGATGAAACCTATGCGAAGGACGAATGGTTTGACGCCGGTCTGTGGGTAAAGGTTGGGGGCCTAGGATTAATCATGTGCACTATTAGCATTTCGACGGGGTATTCGTGTAATGTCGGGTTTAGGATCATTGATGAGGCCAACCGACCATTGCTGCCTTACAGAAAAAAGATAAATAACAGGCATCCGGTTCACTTTCCTTCGGAGCCCAACCCGACAAGTGGAGAGGACTTGACGCCGGTATCTTTCCATATGATAGTCAACTGCCAATATGTGAAGCTTCAAGTTCGCCCCAGTGATGCTGACGGCGGGGATCCCAGTCAGTATGCCGGCCGCGTACGAATAAATGCCGCCCCGACCGTTAACCCTCCGACGGATGCTATTTGGAATCATAAGACCATTAGCACCATGAGCGTCCTGTCCTTGATACCAAATTATCAAGGCGGCGCGAATACTATCTTTACTTATCCCAAGTCAAGGACGCCTCGGATGCTTGACGAGAAGGATAAGATTAACCCCGCATCTTCTTCAGGAGTACCACTCCAATAGCGACAACCAAGATCCAAATGTTATTCCCCACGAACTTCAACAGTTTGCCGCCGGCCCTAAGTGCCAGGCCGAGAACACTACCAAGCAGCCCAGGCAAGCCTGGCTGCCATCTTTTTTCCCAAATCCGTCAGTCCTTTGCCTAACCCCTTTACGCCCGCGCCTGTAGCCTTAAGCGTGGACAAGACTACTCCTACTACGCTGGAAATAGCGACCGCAAATGCCAGCGGAAGACCATACTTCAGAAGGGCTCTTTTTACCTTTTCCTTGGTGGTAAACCCCAACTCCTTTTGCAGGTTTTCCTTTTGCGCCTGCAATTCCGCAACTCTTACCTGAAGGGTTTCTAATTCCTTTTGGGCTGCCTCCTTTTCCTCTTCGGAACGAGTTAGGTCATTTATTATCTCTTGCTTCTGCCTTCCTTGTTCCTCCATGTCTTCCAAGGCCTGGGAAACTTGCCTAAGTTGTTCTTCTTTGGTGTTGATTTTAGTAATTAACTGCCGCCGTTCCTCTAAAGAACCGGCTATGGTGACATGCAAGTTTTTGGCTTCTTCCTTACTCATATCCAACTCGCTTAAGGTGCGTCCGAGGTTTTCCTCGATTTGGTTTTTTTGACGCCTAATGTGAGTTAATTCGTTTTCTAATTCAAGTATTCGATTGTCTTTATCCTCGAGTTCTATGTCGTGTATATCGTTGAGTACTTGGACTTTTCTATTGTATTCCGCTTCCGTTTCTTCCAACGTTTCTTGTAGCCCTTTGGCGTGTTTTTCTAACGCAACCCTTTCGTTTAGGGTTGCCAACCTTTCTAACGCACTTCGGGTAGCCTGCTGAAAGCCTTTTAATCTTGCTATGTCGGCCCTAACTTCGCCATTTTCGTCGAAAAGGGGTTGTGGTTTCGTCCAACGGTTAGCATCGGGATATCTCATGTCTTGGACGCTTATGAAGACTCTACCGCTGCGCTCGGTAAGCCTTACTTCGTCTGGGTTAAGGTTAGGATACGTATCTCTTAGGCGCTGCGCGGCTGAGTTTATGGCGCCTAAGTTCTCTAGCTCTATGTGCTCGGACGTTCCCGCCAATATGTTCCCGCGTGCTAGAGGATGTCTTAGGGCCTTTGCAATTCTATTTCTTAGCGGGAAGCAGCGGTTCTTCGTCACCGTCGTTTATGTCTTCCTTACCTTCCTCAGTGGTGGGGTCAAAGTCAGTAGTTTCGTCTACCTCCATTATATATGATAAGCTCAGAGTTAAACCCCAACGTATTACCTAAGCAGGTTGGCGGACTAAAGGCAGAACGCACCTTTCACCGGGTCACCTTTACCCCCAGCAGCGCAAAGCCAGGAGAAACCTTGTACGTAGGCGTACCCCGCCTAACGGATAACCTAGTATTGGTTCCTGGCACCTTGGCTCTAAGGTTTGACCTAACAATACAGCCAAGCACGAAAATAGAAACTTACGCAGTAAATGACCTAGGCCGTAACATAGTCTCTAAGATGAGGGTCAAGTTCGCCGGGGAGACCCTGCTGGATCTAAACAGGTACGATCTGTATACCACGTACAAAGATTTGTGGTTGACGGCCTTCGACCGCGCGCAAAGGATAGAACAAGGAATTGGTAGCGTCATTCTTCGTAAGGTTCGCAGTGATACTAAGACGCAGCCAACGGACTCTGGTGACGCAACCGCAGTAGCAGACGCGACGAGGGTAAAGACCGCCTATGGTAGCAAGTACGTTATCCCTTTGGATTTCGAAGTAATCACGAACCATGGTGCGTACTACCCCAGGCAGTTAAGTGAACTACAGTTTGAAGTAACCTTAGCAGACACTACTAATATCCTAGAGATGGACGCATCTGGGACAGCACTTACCGGAAGTATTCATCCCTATTCTGTTACCAACTTAGAGCTACAGTACGAAACGGTATACAGCGAAGAGCTGGCCCGTAGTGCTGGCATGGAATATAGCGCCGGAAAGGCATTCCTTTACGACCACGTAGTAATGTACAAGCCAATTAACTTCCTGGATAAGACGGACGAGATAATCAATGAAAGCATCAACCTCCCCCGAAGAAGTCTTACGGGGTTAATGCTGGTGTTTGCCAAACCCTACGAGGCTGGTAAGCGCAACTCCGAAGCCTTTCACAACCCCAACATTACTAACGTAAACGTAAGCATCAACGGAGTTACTAACAAGGTCTACTCCCAGGGAATAAAGCCCGCAGACGTGTACAGGGAAGCCGCGCGTAAGTTTGGTGACCAAATTAGCCCTGAGGAATTCTTCACGGATAAGTACGCTCTGTGGATCGACATGCGCACCACCAACGATGAATCTATACACGGTCAAGGTCTGCGGTTGCTCAACACCCAAGACGGTATCACTTTGGAGATCAAGCGCACAAAGAATGCCTCCGCAGGCGATGGCGACAAGATATATGGATATATCTTCGTGGTGTCTTACGCGCAGCTAAGCATGGAAAGGAACCAATTGAAAAGCGTTGCGTATTGATGACTTCGTTCCTCATTTATCCTAAAAAAACTTTAAGATATTCGTAAGATATACGATGTTACGCGTATTCGAACGTGACAATACCAAACTGCAATGCATAACGCAAGGCGACAAACTATACTTCAAAGCGAAGGAAGTGGCAGCCGCGTTAGGTTATGAACGTCCAAAGGATGCTATCAAAGCGCACGTTCGCGATAAGTACAAGGTAAAGCTCAGCGAACTTAGAGTAGAGGCGAATCGCCTCCCACTTCATTCACAGCCGCATTCCCTGTATGTCAACGAATCTGGCTTGTATCAGCTGATATTCAGTTCTAAGATGCCATCTGCGGAGGCATTTCAAGATTGGGTCCTCGAAGAAGTTCTCCCTACGTTACGTAAGACCGGTAAATATGAATTAGACCGTCGTTTTAACAGCGCAAATAAGTTAGTCTTTAAAATAGAGAACGAATTCGATCTGCATAAGAAAGTCGTCAATTACATACGTAGGTTTTACCCCCAAATGCTCGT
Source organism: Actinia tenebrosa (assembly GCF_029948245.1). Classification (NCBI taxonomy): domain Eukaryota; kingdom Metazoa; phylum Cnidaria; class Anthozoa; order Actiniaria; family Actiniidae; genus Actinia; species Actinia tenebrosa. The sequence goes on along the minus strand of NW_028292572.1, from coordinate 4,788,213 downwards.
AACCCCTGGTCTAGGCGAACTGCAGGACTCAGATGGCAGGCGTGTAAAGTGTTGGCAGAAAGGGTACCAAAGAGGTCAACCCGATCTGTTAATACTGAATGCACACATGCGCTACCGAGGTCTCTGCTTGGAGCTAAAGACACCAAAAGGCAACGGGGTATTATCCGCAGATCAACATTCACTCTTACAACGATATGAGGAGAACGGCTATAAGGTGTTAATCAGCAACGACTACGACGTCGTCTGCCGCACCATTGCGGATTACGCACAAGGGCTGCGCATTCCATGCAGATGGTGTTGCAAGCGCTTCAAGTCTACGGAGACTTTAGATACGCACTTAAGGATATTTCATAGGATATATGATCGTTCAAACGCATTGGAGGGAACTTACGGAAGGCAAAGCATATGACATAAAAAATTACGTCGTCTTTGAGGATATCAACCGCTTGCGGCTGGTATTGAAAGACGAAGCAGGTAAGGAATACTCCTTATGGGCGCCTGACAGAGTTAGGTACGTAATTCAAGGCGAAGAATTTACCCACCTGCGTTCGCATGGTAAGCAACAGGGTAGGTGGGTGTTTGACGTCGAAAGGAGGGTTACCCAGTCTCCTCTCTGTGGTTGAACTTCGTGATGAATCAATGCATCTGCAACCGTCCGCGGCACCAATGGTCCATAAAGTCGCCGCCTAAGTAGATGCGCCGGCAGTAAAGACAGTCGTACCTTTCTTCAAAGGAGAGGGTGACTTTTTTTCGATCTTCTTTGGCTGGTCAGCACGCTCTTTGACTACTTTGACCTCTTTCTTAAGGGGCGCTATACAATCTTCTGATATCTCGCAGGTAATGCAATCCATGTATATTCAAAGGGGAGGAACATCCATGCGCAGGCTGGTCTGATTTCCAAGGGCGTTGTTGTTGTTCTTCTAATGATGTTTGCAAGGGCTGATTAAATTATTGAAGGTGTTGTTGTTGTTCTTTGTTAGCATTGTTGGACTTGTTTGCTTGTTTTGTTTTTGAAGGTGTTAACAATATCAAAGGAACATTAATATCATCAAAGAATAACAAAAACAACCCTTTTGGAAAATCAGCCAGCATCACCATAGGCAACGAAGAACAACAACAACGCCCTTGGAAATCAGCGCAGCACTTGCAAACATCATTAAAAGAACAACAACAACGCCCTTGGAAATCAGGCGGGGTCGTAAAAAAGTGCCAGGCAACGCTGATCACTTCTTTCGACCAACGTTGCCAATTCTTTGAGCCTATTCAAAGGCTTTCACGTCCAAATTCTTAAGGCAGTTGACTACATGATCGCCCTTCCTGGGACAACCACACTCGTTACAGATACCTTCCCAGTGAGATCTATTAGTCCACTTTACGCCTTCTTTGAACGTAAAGAAGGGAACTAAGCTACGCAGACGCATCTCGTCCGCACAACACTTCCTTATGTACTTTTCCTTATGTTCGCAGCGCTCCATTATGTCGCCGCATTCGTAACAGTCAATATCTTCTAGATCGTATTTATCCTTATTGCGTCGATAAACGTCTTCGTGCCTTTCCATATGCTCCACCATGTTAGTAACGTTCCTACCGCAAAGTTCGCAGCCGCTACCACAAACGCTGTGTTGAATGTGGTATTCCAAGCGCTGTCGGGAACTAAACTCTTTCTTACGATCGTCGCATTTGGTAATGCACACCTTACAGTCAATATGGTTTTGTAGCCTCTTCGCACTTTTGAACACCTTATCGCACATGGTACACTCCATACATATAACAACATATTGTTTACCTCATATGCGATACGTTAACAAAGTTTAGGGCGGATATTGGATGAAATCCTTCACAGACTCTTTCACCCAACCGGCTAGGGTTATCATAGCACTAAATCGTTCCACGCGCCTTAGACCACACATCTCGTCGTACAGATCCCTTACTTTTTCCTTCAGCCGATCTATCTCCTCCCTTTGCATCTCTATCGTGTCGGACTTATCTTCGAGTTTGTTAACCATCGCTCTGACTGCGTCCACGGGCTCCATATATATCAGGGAATAAATTCCCTTCGAGAAGGCAACTTGTTGCTTGAAATATATGGATGGGTTCCATTAGATATAATGGAACCGAATCACATGCCTTGTAACGCTCTGATAGTAGGACCCACCGGCTGCGGAAAGACCCAGTTCGTAGTAGAGCAGCAGCTATTAGGACCCTTTAGATACCGTTTCGACTACATAGTGCTACTTTGCCCCACATACGTGAATAACCGCACCTGGACGGGCGTGGGCGCGAAAGATGACGACTTCTTCGTGGATATCTTAGACCCCAACGAGTTATCTGGACATCTTAAGTTCTGGCATAGACAATTTCCCAAGAATACGCAAACCTTGCTAATATTGGATGACATTGCCTGCAGGGATGACGTAAAAAGACGCACGTCGGAGCTCGTTAAACTCGCCTTTAGCGGCAGGCATGCCAATATTAGCGTTTGGTTGCTCTCGCAGCAGCTTACCAGCGTCTCTAAGCCTTTTAGAGAAAACATAGGTTCACTTGTCGTATTTTATACTCCGAGCAAGTCTGATCTGGAAACCATCTTAAGCGACTACGGTGGCGAGATATCCAAGGAACAGTTACACGAATACATGCGGCATTTAAAGACGCACCAACATTCCAAGATGATCTTCTCTTTGAGGTTTCCGTATTCCATAAAGATCTCCGATCTTTAACTCCTAATGTATATGGAGATTGAGCAGTTGATAGATGAAGTCCCCACACAGCTAGATGAAAGTAACCTTAAGGAACAACTTAACATCCTTGTGTCTTCTGGTAAGTGCAAAGAAATGATAGGCAAGGAACTTACCCATGAGCAGGTCAATAAGTTGTCAGAGGAGGAGGTTAAGAAGTTCCATAAGAGGTACGAGGCCGCCCTTGCGAGTAAGACCACGGACGCCGTAGCAGACTCCGCTATCCGACTTGCCACCAAGCTTCTTGGACTTGCGCTGCCCATAGACGACGTGGAGCAACTGCGGAAGGACATAAGCGAGGACTATGTCATATCCCAAGAACTTAAGATAACCTGCGGGTGGTTGTCTTTGAAGTGCGGTAAGTTAATGGCAGTCGCCTCTGCGGCTTTGCACGTAGCTCAGCATGTCGACTTGAAGGAGGTACTAGGTTCCTTTGGAACATCTTGGAAGGACTTCAAAAAGGACAGAGAAGTCGAAAAGGTCTTCCAGGCGGCACTTGCTGAGGTACCTGATCGAGTCGCCTCAAGTACTTAGTCAAGTCGTCCTCAGGAATTACCCAGGTCGCCTCAAGTACTTAGTCAAGTCGTCCTTAAGTACTTGCTCAGGTCCTATTAAGTCCTTCAAGTCCTTAGATATAAATGAGTGAAGCTGAATCGAAGGTGGAGGAACCCGAGCAAAAGATTACCAAGGCTAAATCTCCAGGCAGAGTCGCGGCGGGGAAGAAGCTCGCTGAGATGAACAGGAAGAACAAAGCAACGAAAGAAGAAAAGGTGGAGGACGAAGGCGAATCCTTCATTAATCCGGGCTACGTCATCGGCGCGTTAGGAGTTGCTATAGCAGCAGGCAGCCTCTACTTACAATGGCGGGCTACGAAGCCAAAAGTAGAACCCGTGCATGTGACGCAGGAGCCTAGAAGCAAAATACCCGTAATGGAATAGCGGAATAACCTTCTCGCTCTGTAATATAATGTCAACCGCGTTATTGAAAACTGTTGAAGAGGCAGCTATCATTACTTCCATCGTTGCTGGTATTGGTTGGGTAGGTAAGAAAGTGCTCAAAGAAGACTTTACTGAAGACCCAAGCAAGAGCTTCGCTAATTTTGCTAAGATGACCGCTGCCGTGGGCAGGGCTATCATGGTAAAGGATTACCTACGGAAGGAAAAGTACATCCCTAATGTATAAATGGCTACCTTGGTTGCGGGTGGAGTTATTGCAGCTTTAGCATTCACTGGAGCTAATTATGGCGGTCAATATTTGGATAGATTAGTTAGAGGCGATCACAGCAGCGCTGCCGAAAGAAAGAGACACGACTTAGCGCTGGAGAAATATCAAAGGGACGTGGCGGCTTGGAATGAAAAAAGACAAGCTTACAGGGATTGGTTGGACAAGAATTACCAAGACAAAATGCAGGCGGATAAGAACTTCGAAAATACAGACTACGCCTTCAAACTTTATGCTCAGGCGCACCCCGACTTTAGAATTAGAAAGCCCCAGTTTAAGAATTACTACCAGCCTTCTAAGAAACAAAAAGACAATGAATTGGTATTCGTAGGAGTTGCAGGTCTGGCCGGAGGCGTAGCTTTGGCGTATTTAGTCTAAGCTGCCTCTAGTGACGCGAAGCATGAGCGTCTAATATATATGATCGTCTTTTTGGAAAGCGACAAGAATAACTTTACCACGTATTTAAATCCCCCCATCAAAGCCTGTAAGGTCCGACTGGTTAGTTGCTCTTTGTACAATTCTTGGTATAATCTAGTCAATGGTATGGTCACCGTGCATAAGGGGTCTAACAATTATCAAGGCGTACTGCTACCCGATGGACATTACACGCCAATCACCCTTGCTAAGGAGCTCGCCAAACGCGGTTATACTCTCACCACGGGATTGCCGCATGAAATGACCCTCAAGCATAATCTACCAAACGATTTCTCGGAAACCCTAGGAAAATACGACGCATTGGGGTCTTTACTAGGTGTTTCGGGTAAGACGATTACCAACACGGCCATACCTGTGACATGGAAGTCGCATCCTTTTATGAAGTCTATTGCGACTTAGTTTATAGTTACAGCAATGGGAAAAAGTCTTCTCTTATGTCTAAGTTCCTACCCAAAGGTAATCCATTTGACCTGGTAGAATACACCCCCATTTCTTTGAGCTATGACTTGTCTAATTTGGTAGAAAGCATAAACATCACCATCAAAGTGGACGGAGACACGGTGGATTTCAACGGGCGAAAGATCAATCTCGTCCTATCCTTCGATTGAATCAAATTTATATAATGGGTTGAACTGAGGACAAGCTCAAAAGGATTTACTATGGGCCTGAAGGCTATTGGAGAGGAGCGTCAGCTATCAAAAAACTTGCGGCCGCGGCCAGGGTATCAGAAGAAACGGCTAAGAACTGGTTAAAAAAACAAACATTCTGGCAGGTTTATCTTCCCGTGCCCAAGTACATTCCCAGGCCCAGCTTCACCGTAAATGCCCCCAATGAAGTTCATCAGGCGGATTTGCTTTTCTTACCGCACGACAAGGTGAGAAGAAATACCTATAGATACGCTTTGACCGTAGTCGATATCGCAAGCAGATACAAGGACGCCGAACCCATAACCAGCAAGGATTCTTGGGAAGTCGCAGAAGCCCTAGGTAGGATTTATAAGCGCGTCTTGAAATGGCCCAAGCTGCTGCAAGTGGATGCGGGGACGGAGTTCATGGGCGTGGTTACTAAGACCCTGAAAGACCACGACACCAAAATTAGAAGAGCCGAAGCAGAGTACCACAGGGGTCAGAGCATTGTTGAAAGATTCAATAAGACCCTGGCCGAGCGTCTCTTTGGGTACCAGTATTGGAAAGAGCTGGAAGATCCCTCCAAACGCAACAGGTAATGGACTCAGAGGCTCCCCCAGGTCATCGCGGCTTTGAATAACGAGGCGGCCAGGGCTACGGGAATGAAACCCAAGGATGCCATAAAAAAGAAACACGTGGAACACAAGTCCTACGTCAGAAGTTCGAGGGCGGTCTTCCCCCAGGAAAAGAGATTAGGCGATGTCACGGTTCGATATCTCTATGAGCCGGGTGAATTAGAAGGAGGATCCAAAAGAGCTACGGATCCTAATTGGTCTTTGGAAACTTACCAGATCCGAAGTGCGATAGCTAAGAAGGGTCAGCCCATCTTGTATTATCTTCATGATGGTCCCACACGTGGGTTCGTCAAAGAAGAACTGCTTATCGTGTGATGTCCGAATGCTATCGTATGGATACCATCATCACACATCCATCTCTTACCATCAAATGCGGACAGAGACACCTTCTCTTGCCTAACGTTGTGTATCTGATGCCGTAGCTGCGCAGGGAGTTCATTTGGTGGCGCTGCTCCTTGCGCGTGTGCAGCACGTTTAAGTAGGACTCGTGCGTGATGTCCTTCTTAACGACGTACTTTTTTACGCCTTTGGCTTTCTTCTCCGTGCCGTCCATTTTGAGAACGCTGTACATCTTGGGTTTCAGACCCACGTATTCCACAATGGGCTTACCTCACATCTCGTCCTTCATCTTCCCAATTACTTTCTTATTCTTCGCGGAGTAAAGGAAGTGTTCCTTTGGGTAGGCGCTGGTGTCGTACTCATCGAGGTCCTCAAGGCAGTCCTGGTAAACGTCTTCCGTCTGCACTTCGAGGATCAAAGAGTCGGTGTCCGTGTACAAAAGGTGGCAGCGGTCTCCATACTTTAGCTTTAGCTTGTCGTAGTAGAACTCGTACATGAGCAGCTTTGACAGATCCAGCACCGTAAAGCCTGTGTAGACGGGCTTGTTCAGGAACAGGTTCGCCTTCTTCATGTGAATCACGTAGAAGTTCAGCATTTCTACGTAGCGCACGAACCCTGGCTGCGACACGTATGCTTCTGCTTCTTCGCGGGTTCCTGGAATCTTGATGCTAACACGCTTTCGGATGTTTTCCATCGTCTTCCCAAAGACGGAGTTGTTCATTAGTTTGAACAGATTCTTTTCAAAGTCGTTTTTCGCTGCTGTGCGTGTCTGCGTGTTAAAGTCGATGTAGGGCTGCATCCATGGCTCCTGTGTGAACTTCAGCACGCGGTGGATCCTCTTGACGCGTAAGCCGTGGCGCACATAGAACTGCAGGTTGCGGTAATGAACGACGTACTTTCGCTTGTCCATCAGGTTCATCGTTAGCTTCCTGTAGGGCTTGTATTTGGGACACATCTGCTGCTGCAGCGGAGACAGCTGCGCAAATGGTATCTCCACGGCCTCTGGTGCTAAGGGAAACTCGTTGTGGGCATCATGCAGGTGCTCGGGGTATTCCAGATCCACTTCAAGGATGAATCCTTTGCGGCTGTCCGGCCTCACACGCAGGTAGTAGTCTATCTCCCGTGGCTCCACCCATTCAAAGTCCCTTACTGGTAAATGCTGCGACATTGCCTAGCCGTATAGGTTGTTGGCGTCTAAGTAAAAGATGTAGGTGGTTGGTGTGTCTGTAAAATAATCTACTAAGATGCTTAATCCATGAATAGTGCCCACCATGGTAGAAGAGGTGTATGCGCTCTCCTTTACTCTTTGACAACACTAGTGGCACTATTGTTTGATCTCGGACCCCGTAAACGTTAATGGCTAGGTCATTTTCCTCCTCGAATATGGGAATATCTATCAACTGCATTGGAAACTCTACTCCATCCCACTCCAAGTCGTCTGTTGGGTACTTACTTGGTCGACATGGGTCCTTATCTACTGGATACAGCGCCGATCGTATGGACCACATAAAGCATCTGTCGTCGTCGTTCTTCACGTTAACTATGGCTTTCTTCCTTTCTATCCACGTTGGTAGTGGCACGTAACTTCCTCCTCGTATTGGTACGTACCTGGCCATGCTAACCTCCATACCTTCTACCTCCGCTACTATCCAACCTGATCCTTCCCTCGTGTAGTTAGACAGCGTCTCCATTATCGCTTCTAAGGCTTCACTGAGTGACCTGCTCACGTTCGTGGACTCCAAAATAACTAACGACTTCGATCGCAGCATTGCTGTCGTCGTCACCTCGTCTTTTGATAGGCTTACCTCCACCATTATACTTGCTTTCAGCGCTCCTAGCTCATCTAAGCCTTTTCGAAGCGTTCTCTTAACCTTCCTTTCTGACTGACGCCAAAACTGTCTAACGTCAATCTCACCGTTACCGGGCATTGACACCGTTTCGAAGTTGCTTTGGGATTCCATCTATATAATAGGAAATATCTTATGCTTCATTCCAGCTCCTTTTTAAATCATCGTAGTCGTACTCACAGTCCTGGCAGTGCCAAAACAATTTAACCTTAGTCTCAAACTTCTTACCACATCCACAATCATAGCTTGGCAGGCATTTTGTCTTCATCTTTAAATGCTTCTTCAAGTCTGCTACTTTCTTGAAAGTTCTCTTACAATCTTCGCACTCCATATATAGACAAACATATTTAAGTGGTTGCGCTGTTGCCCCCAACCACACTTGGGACGGGTTGTTTCCGTGGTAAAATATTTGACACAGGTAAACCCTGTATTGAGATTGCGCTGGAACCCCCATCCCCTATACTACTCACATTCTGTTATGAAATAAAGTTTAAGGTTTTCTTACGAGTATACCAATTTCTCTAAATTTCATGGTTCATCACAAAATATGTGTAAAGAATGGATTTCCTTCAGTTCTCTTATTCTTAGTTCAATGGACGCACTGAGTGTTGATTATTTCTTAAATGACTTATCTACAGTAGTCTTAATCGCTTCTGTTCAAGGTGAAGTATGGCCCAAAGAGATGCAAAGGAATTGGCCTGTCAGATGGGGAGGCAATGGAGAGGTTATGGTCCTATTTGAGAAGATTTTCTGCAATCACAAAAGAAATGACTGCCTCCCATAGAATAGATATGCTTACCTTGTGCCTTGTACACTACATGGAGCGTTCTAAAGCAAAACTTGGTATAAATTGATTGATAAGATAAATATAAACTACTTTAACTATTTAGTTTACTCATTGTGTTGTTAATGTCATTATTTTATGTTACAACTTAACTTTCATGCATCTGGTGTTATGAGTACAGAGCAATTTGTAGACATATCATTTACCTTTAATCAGAATTATAAATTTTGGTTTTGATTTATTACAGGACCGTTGTTGGTTACCAGAATTAAGAGAGCAAAGAAAAGCTTGAAAAATTCTGAAGAAGAATTAAACAATATACTTGCTACTCTATCAGGTTCTATAGCCAATTATATTATAGAAGTTATAATTCAGCTTTTTCTCCTTAGAGTTCACTCTTAACAATATAAATCTGGACATGTCAACATTGCGAGTGCTTGTCCTAAAATCCAAAAAACATTATCTAGCAGTATGTAGATTGAATGTCAATGTATATTTTTTCACAATAAGAACTCCAGCATATTGTATACGCACCCCTAAATATTTCATTTCAGATTTATCGTTGGTGTAATGTTTTTGTTAATGCTGTCTCTAGGTATTTCAACTACCGATGTTTCACAATGGATTTACAAAGAATCAACTAGTGCCTTGGAACAGAAAGGTTTGCAATTTACTTTGTTTATAGTTGTTTAGAAATAATAAAATACTATGAATTTTATAATCGTATATTTGATGTATAATTATTATGGATCAGTGCATTCCTAATATTATTTTCATCTAGGTCATTGCAACACAACCACTAAGATATACTTTTTTGCAGTCAGTTGCTCAGTACATTAAATTTTACCTTTTTCTATTGCTATATAATAATTACCTATTCTTTTGGTTTCAGATTCATCAAATCCCATGTCCTGGAAGGGAAAACTATGTGTCTAAACTTCTGGAGCTAGAAGAATTAAGGTTTGGCAATAGCTAATTAATGGAAAATAATTTACTTAATTAGTTTATAGTTTCATCTAAGGCTCGTAATTTACTTATTACGCATGTTCTTATTTGATATCCGAGCCCATCCCACACGGCGCACTGCTACATCTATCTAGTACTACTTTTTCGTGGGATTGCCAGCTCACTAGATACACTGTGCCGACGAGGCCCAATACAGGCCGAAACAGCTGTCCACAGTTTCTAGTTGAGCTGGCTCATTTTTTACGCGACTTGAAGTTGTGAAAGGCTTGTATGGCACTCTTCTTCAGTCGTTTCATCTAAGGCTCGTAATTTACTTATTACGCATGTTCTTATTTGATATCTGAGCCCATCCCACACGGCGCACTGCCACATCTATCTAGTACTACTTTTTCGTGGGATTGCCAGCTCACTAGATACACTGTGCTGACGAGGCCCAATACAGGCCGAAACAGCTGTCCACAGTTTCTAGTTGAGCTGGCTCATTTTTTACGCGACTTGAAGTTGTGAAAGGCTTGTATGGCACTCTTCTTCAGTCGTTTCATCTAAGGCTCGTAAGTTACTTATTACGCATGTTCTTATTTGATATCCGAGCCCATCCCACACGGCGCACTGCCATCGTCTATCTAGGAAAATAATTTACTTAATTAGTTTATAACTATATTTTTACTCTTTTCCTTTAGAACGTGATATGCTAAACAAAAATATTTGATTGACAGAAATGAAATGACAAATACCGACAATATTGATTCTGTAGTGGTCTTAGCACGAACCTTTAAAAAGTAAGTTTGAAATTTATTTCTTTTATGACGTGTAGGAGTTTACCATATGTTAATAAATTTCCAAAATGTGTTAGTGCTTTCAAAAAAAAAAGGGCCTGTACTACCATAAAATCGATTTATATTAAAGTAAGTATCAAAAGATCAACTATTATAGGTGAAATATACTTACTTCCCTGACAATAATAGTGTTTCTGGAATATGAAACACCATACTTAATGACATGTATATCATTAGAGAAGAGAGGCACGACTTAATGATTTCCAATTATTTTATATCTATATATTTAGGAAAGATGCAGAGATCAAGAAGCTTGAAAAAGGAGAAAGAATTAAAAAAAGGTGGCTTGTTTCAGATGCACGTTTTCATAGTATTGCTGAAAAGGTTTCTTTGCAGAAACAAAAGGAGTTGAGGGAAAGTCTTCTAAAACTTGCTCAGGAACGCTGGTTTTTGATTAGTTTAAAATCAAAATATGCAGGTAAAATTTTTTGCAAAATATGTATAACATTAAAAATAGTAATAATAAATTACATACTGAAATACTTGCAACTGTACAATGTCACTCTAACAATACTCAGTCAACCAACCACTTCCCCCTCCCCTCCACCCTTTATTTAAACAGACACATATAGACACAAAATATAAACCAAAAGTATATTTATTTGCTGTTAAGTGTTGTACCTCCGTGTATGTTTACCTGTATTTTTTATTTTTTATTCTTTTCAGATGGGCAAAGCATTGACAAAAAGCTTTCCAAGTCTATCACCAAGACAACAAAGGAAATTCGAGTGGTGGTGAAAAAGTTCAACAGCAACATCCCTTTGTTAGCTACTGCTGAATACAAGACCATTGATGTCAAATCTGCTTGTGATCCAACCTCTCCTATCTTCGGCCAAGATCAACAAGAAAGTGCTGCTGCATTTCCCCTTTCAATAAAAAGGAAAGCTATGGATTTCTATCTATTAGCCCAGCGCTCTAAAGAAGAAATTGCATTGCTGACCCAAGAAATGCATCAGACTTTAAGTTATTATAATGACCTGAAGCATTCATTGTCCATTTCTTTAGATCAGCCAGAAGCGAATGTTGGCACCACTTCCTCCCTTGGTGTACTGAGTGCCATTAAGCATCAGCTATTTCTTTTAACCAACATAATTGCCGAACTCACTCATTTGTTCTCCCCCTATATTGTTGTGGATGAGACAGAAGGGCGAAATACTGTAGAGGGTGTAAAAATAAACGATGCCGAAGGAGTGAGTGGTGATGAAGATGATTTTAGTAGTGCTAGTGATGATGATAGTGAGGATGATGATGATGATGATGATGATGATGACGACACTGATGATGATGATGATGATGATGACAACGATGATGCAGATGATGACAACGATGATGCAGATGATGTTAACAATGAAAGTGATGATGATAGTGATGCATGAGTAACTAAAACAATAACAATGTACATAATTCCTTTTATTACTTGCCAATAAATAAATATTGTTAATATAAAACTCTAATAAGGTGTTTAACATTTACATATGGTTGATTGATATTCAATAAATCGATCGAAAGTATAATGTTACTAGTCTATTGGGCAGTGATAGAGTCAGAGAGCAAGGAGTTCATAGCGATTTTACTCTGGAACAGGGTCAGGGTTCAGAGGGCTCAGCGGCATATCCCTACCCTAAACGGGCAACTGTTTTACAGTTCGACGCATGCGTGCAACACCGTATTTCATATTAGTGAACTCAGAGCAGCGACATAACGTATGAACATAGGGAAACTCAACGGAGCATAAAAACTTTTAAATTTACACTCATTTGATATCATCCAAGTGGGTCTGTGTGGTTTTCTACCTCAAAACACAATGAGCACTATAATGTGGTTTTAGAGCATTATAAAAAAACGCACATCACTCTTCCATGTTACAAGGAGAGTTTTTTCTGAGCAAATGTGGCCTCCTTTTATGTTATTTGATTTTTTTTTTAATTATAAACAAATACTTCTATATAGCGGGTCTACAGAGTGGGCCATCGAATTAAGTTATGCATATGTCTATATGTTGGGCCACTCTATAGAAATCCCAGGTGTACGCATGTATGATGAAAATTTGTGTTGCTATATAAACTAGTTTATAGAGTGCGGCGGGGGAAAGGTATGTTAGAACTTGATGGTAGGGTGGAAGGAATTAAGGTGTGTAATGAAAGTGTTTAGGGTTGAGGTGCCATGTGTCCATATCATGAATATATCATCAATGTATTTTTTCCATTCCATTTTTCGTCTTCTACACCCTCTTGAACAATACTTTCCTTCCTTAACTCTCCTCTCATCTCAGTCCTATATAACTAGATAAAGTCAGAGGGCAATCACTTTTCATGATCAGTAGCAAAAGCGGAACATTTCATTCGACATTATTACAAGAATTAGTATAGTTTCGCTCCATTACCTACGGTATTAGTCATAAAAGACATACGTATTAAAAAAAAACGCAATCATATTATATTAAGAGGTTGTGAATACCTTTGCACCGGCAAAGCATCATAGATGTTAATAACAAAATTAACACACACAAAAACAAAATTCGCACAATTAAGATGTAACCGTTTTCACATATAATTTTAATCGATTCGAGTATTTAGCGAAATATTTAAACTAAATACAGTTTTTCAGTACTTTTTTATCGATAACTTGCTTTTTACGCCTCGAAATAAAGAGTTTGTTGAGGACGATAACAAATATCTTGTTCTTCCATATAGTGCTTAATCGGTCATATACTGTTACATAGGCCTTAAGTAATCGTTTTGGACGGGTAACGTTATATGCTGCAAATCATCATTTCCGAGCTAGTCAGCCATAAAAACGCTACAACCTAAATCAACACAGCCTTGTCTTTCCCTCAATAGCATTCAAGGGTCAAAGAACCAGCGTTAAAGGATTTTTGTTTCAGTTTTTTTAATATCAGTAACAAAATTATTAACACATACATAAAAACAAAATTAGCACAACTGATCTTAGTCTATGTTTGAAAGTCAAGTATAATTAGCTATGATTAATTCTTACCCGAATTTTAAAGTAAGCATGTGAGTTCTACATCTGACAGGAGTTTTATTTTCTTGTATAAAATTTAGATGCTTGGCCTATTTAATATATAAGCGCCATGGGTAGGATGCACAGGAAACTGTTAATTTTTACTCACGATTATATTCTGTGAAAAAAAGAATTGTGCTTTTCATAATTCTCTAAGCGTTTCTAAGCAAGCAATTATATAGAACTGTTTGTCATTTTTCCCCTTCTAAATAACACCGAAGTAGTAAAAAACCTATTGAAACCTGTTGATATCTGGAGTCAAACTTGTACGAGTTACCTAAACTTTGCTATTAGATCATTACCAAGTTCATTATACTCGTTGAATCTACTCAAACCGACGACTGCTAAAATAAACGTATACGTACGAGCAATTTCTCTTGTCCGACACAATCTTAACTGAAATTAAATGAACAAACTTGACCTTCTGGAGGGTGTATAGTGTGTTATTTGTGGGATGCGTAGCGTCATTTACGCAGTGGTGCAATCGATGCTACATGGGACACAAATAACATATATTTGCCACGCCCAAGAAAATCCATTCACATTTTTTTTGCCTATCAGGAGGGCCGTTTGTTATTTGGCCTTCCTAGTGGATCAAAAATGAATATTCCATTCCACACGACGCACAAGGGGAATTCCCATTCCATACTTTATCCCTACAATATTCGTCAGTGCATTGAGAGTGAGTAGAAAAAAATGCAGTTTAATTAACTGTGATCACCCCCAAAACATTTTTGTATCCGCTTTATGGGAAACAAGGCGGGGTTACAGAAGCTGATTGTGAAATAATGGTGTATATGGCAGTGGATGAAATGCAATTTATACATGGGAAAATTGAAATGACAACACTTATTTTAGAACATCATCTGTGTACGATTATTAACCTAATACAATAACGCAGTATCAGACATTTTCAGATTTTGCTGATTTTCTTTCTTCAAGCAATCAATCTCTTTATTAAATGTGCCGTTCTACTAGGCCACAAGTGAGCTAAAGTGACAAGTGATACTAAATTGGGGACACCTAAGTAATTGCATTAGTTACAATACACTTAGCCGATTACTGATAGTATAGCGAATATTCTATGGTATTAGAACTGATTATGCATATATTATATTATGTAGTATATTGTTGGTTGACTTATTATAAGATCTATAAATTACATATGGAAAACCGGTGGGGATATACATCGACATAGTAACCGCTTTAATTAAGGTCGCTGACCAGAAGCATAGTAGGCTCTAATATCGATAACACCAGGTGAATTGCTCGTGTGAAGGAATTTCATTTCTAAATGTTCTTCAACTACAGGCCGCGGTTTGAGTACAGTGCTTTCCTTGGGCAGATAAGGGCAGAAGGAAGTGTCGCGAGGGAATTGGGTCTAGAAAGTCGTGCGAAACTCCTTGAAAATGTGGAAACCCTTTTACAGTCTTTCCATCAAGGATATGGTGGCACCATAACAAAAACAAGGGATGCACTCAAGCCTACTAACGGTGATTCGAAAGAAATCATAAAAATGAAAATGAGAAACGAGGCAAAGAAAGTTCTGAATGCGCTCGAAGGCCGAGTTGATGATGATTCTTCGAGCACAGAGGAACTTGATGAACATCAAGAACACTTACATCATGTAAATACACCAGAACATTCCGCTAACGTTAACTCTAAGAAGACGTACAGATACAGCGATCATATAGCGATGATGGTGTTATCATAGAGATAATGCCTCAAACTTTGTTTATAACCTCTTACTGTTACCATAGTGATGATCCCTCTCCATCAAATGAACACCTTGTAATTAAAATCTGTCTTGATTTTGACAAGAGAAAGCAATGATGGAGACTTAATTTATATATCTTTGATAATTTATTAAATTTATATTCATTGATTTTTTATAATGAATGTGCATTCTTTTTGTAATATTAAAATATATAATTACATATTTCTTTTATGTCAGTCATTTTGATTAAAATGGGCACATTGTTTTCCAGATTTGTAAAAAAGACTTCACCCACATTGGAAACCATTTAAAGTTTATTCATAAACTCAATAAGGAAGAGATCAAGAAAATAAGACTTCAAAGGAAGAGAATAAAGATTAGGTGAGATATATATGTTTCTTTTGATAATTAGTGTGCATTAAAGCCTTGTAATTAAGGATGTGTTTATATACAGTTGACTCTCTTAAAACGACCAACCACTCTCGTATGCTACCAGCTCCTATATAAGCGACCAAAACCTTATGAAATTCCTGGGTGGTTCCACAGTAAAATGTCTCTCTCCTACTAATAAGGTGACCATCTACTGTAAGTGATCACTTTTACCTTGTCCCATTGGTGGTTGCTTATGATGAGAGATTCAACTGTATATCATAATTTTCTCTATCATTCTGTACATTTTGGCATTTGTTTTTTTGCAAAATGTTGTCATTACAAAATGCTATAATTCTTCTTTTCAATTTCAAGTTTATAAACAATATTGACATTGCATTCTATGATTATAGTCATTCTATAACCTGAACCAATTAATCATAAGCACTCTTTATGCCAGTATAATACAGTTGTATAACTATTCAATTAATTTTGTGTTATGTTCTAGAAAAGAAAAGGCTGGAAAGAGACGATTAAGACCCTGCCCGATAGAGTCATGTAACTGGGAAGGTTATAGGCTTGATTACCACTTACCCCACAAGCACAAACTGCAAAAAGGTTCAAATAAGTACAAGGCTCTTTCCTCATTATTTGCAAAAAGAGATATGTCCTAATTATACAATATTGTCACAGTAAATATTTTATAGAACAGTAATCTATTAATACTCTATTAAACATACTTATCCACACATAGAGTGGATTACATTTTTAGGTTTCGTATACATGGGGTTTTACGTAATACACATTTGCAATTATTTCTTACAAAATAATAAACAAAATCAAAAATTGCATGTCAGGACTTATCTAGTGTTTCAAAAATCTGCCTGAAGAAATGTGCAAGGTATATATATATACATATATATACAGTCAATGTCATAAATAAACCTTGCCCACCGAAAAAAGACATTTACACCACCCGATCCTCTTCTTGTTAACGGCTAGTAACCGTCTTAGTTAACTAACAAAACATGGTTAATAACCGTGACAGACAACTTCCTCTACTTGCCGGAAGTTACGTTGTTACGGTTTCAGCCGTGTCGGCAAGGTTGCTGAAACTCATCCAAACAGAACAGATTATTTTTACGTATACTTTAGAGACTGCATCAGTTATTGCTGAAACTCATTCAAACAGGACAGATTATCAGCGATTTACGTATACTTTAGAGACTGCATCAATTATGGCAGAGAAACGAAAAAGAACAATTATTTCGGAGAGTATTAAAGAAATTTTAGAAAGGGAATATCAAAACGGATTGAAGTCTTCTGCTGGACCAACAAATAAAGCAAAAATCGCCCGTTTGAGCGCAGAAACTGGCCTTTCAGATAAGCAAATCACGGTAAGTTTTCCTTTTATATTTTCATTATAGAATTCTTTTATAGCCACAAGTCTATAGTTAATGATATTCATCTTATATATAGGTGTGTATTCTTAATATTTTTACATTGGTGGTCTTTTAGTATTGGATCGGGAACTACCGGAGTAAAACATCTAAAGCGGCGAGTGAGCAAGCCAGCGTAGCTGAAGGAGCCGGTGCTTCAAGCTCTGCCACGGACGATCCAGTGTCGAAAGTGCCTTTCTTTCGAAAAGCAAACTCTTGGAATATTTTCTACAGTTATCACGCTAAACAAGGTGATTTTATATATGATCCTTAAACCTAAAATCATCGCACGTGCAGGTCGATAAGTGATCTGCATGATTACTTCAAATTACCTTCAGTTTCAATATAGTTCGAACATTTTTTTTTTTTCAAACGCTACTGTTAAATTACTAAGATATTGGTTGTATCCTATTAAAACATGATTTTTTTAAACCTTCTTACAAGTACTGTGTATCCACGGGCAGTGTGAAACTTAATGTTCTTTTAATTACCCGATCACCAAACTTACTCATTTCAAGCCAGTTGACAAATTGTACTATGCCAAAAGTATGTTTTATAATCCTTAGGTTCAAATGTGTCATAATGATAAATACTGTAAGGAAATCTAGTCAGTGTATCTAGTACAGATCTATAATCAAAAAGTCTTATAAATAGAAATCATATCACTTTTTGTTTCCCCTTTACAAAAATTAATATATCCCACGGTGTATATCCCACATAAATTAGTATTAATAGAATTAGTATCATTACTATTGTTGTTGTCATATTATTGATCATTATTAATTATCATTATTGCTATCCTGAATCACTATCAATATCATTATCAACATTTATTTGATTGATCTGTACAGACTTGAAGTGAAAACTGATTTATTTTAATTTAAAAGATCCCTATGCCTCCATGGAGATGAAGGAGAGAAATGTAGCCATTAAAACACTCTACATTAATCAAACTGAAGAAGAAAAAAAGAGGTGGCAAATGGAAGCTAGAGAGGTCCAACAAAATCCATATAGCCCTGAAGTTGTAAAAAAGATGAAAACACAGCTTCAGTCCCAGGTAACTTTAATTGATCTCATATATGTTATTATTATATAAAAATGTTACCATTTCTTTCTATCATATAAAGGATTGATAAAGGCCTTGGCTCTTCATCCAGGAAGAGAATCAAACTATAATTATTCAATATCTGCCTCAAGCTCATAATATTTCATTCAACTAAATAAACTCAGACAATATTTAAAGCTATCAATTAATTCGTCTTGTCTTGTTTTGCAGATGCTATTGATGCAATGTGTGCATATATTAATGATATATATAAAATTGCAGTTTCAGTTTCTGGAAAAGGCTGGAGTGAGAGCAGTTTGTCTTTTAAACGACCAAAATGACACAATATGGAGCCTTTGGAGTTCAGATGCTGATCACTTTCTAGATAGCCATCCTGAAGTAGAACATGCCTATAGAACATTTTTATGTGAGTTATAAATAATAAGTTTTAAATGAAAATTTTGTTATTTGGGAAAAATTACTATTGACATATGAGCATATTATATATATATGTATTAAAGTATTTTAGTGTGACTGTTTTGTTTATGTATCTTTTCATTTCAGCTATCCCACAAAAGTACTCAAATAACCATGTGAAAGAACTCTTCAACACGAAATTTGGTAACTGTTTAATTAAACTTCTAAAACTCATGTTTATAATTAATACACTTTTACTTTTAGTCCAATCAGCCTTGTTAATTTTGTTCGAGCTAGGACACCAAAGTATGTGATGTATAAAACATAAGTTATATGATGATACACACTTTACTTGGAATGTGTTATTCATCAGATGTTCTATGCATTAGCAAATGTATCAGTTTTACCAGTTTATAATTTACCTTTACTGAAACCATTAATTTGTATTTTTCCTTGGATGCTCTTTACATGTGGGAACCCCAGGGAGGGGGGGGTTGTACTCCCATATATTGACTATGTACTGATAATAGTGATTAATGTACCAAACATTAACAAAAACACTCTTTAGTAATTACTAGTTGTTGGGTTACCTGTGTAAGTGCCTGCCTTAGGTCAGCGGAATCTCACGTTTTGTAACGACGGCCATGTTTGTGTAAGCACATGGTTTACTTGAATAAAGCCTACTTTCACGGCTTAATCGTGTATATTCTTCACTACAATTTATTCAAGTAACCAAAAATGGATAAAGTTTTACGTTCTGAACGTTTCGGCGTCGATCCAAGGGATACTGGAGCATCCAAAGCGTGGATACACTGGAAACGAACTTTCGAGAATTTTCTCTCAGTGCTGCCCGATGAAGGTCTCAATAAATTCGGAGTGTTAACCAATTTCGTTTCACCTGCAGTCTTTGAGTACATCGAAGGATATCCAAGCTACGAATCCGCTATGCAATCGCTTCAAAATGTTTACGTTAGACCGACTAACGAAATTTACGCGAGACACGTTCTTGCAACTCGACGACAACAGCCTGGAGAGACACTGGACCAGTATTTACAAGCTCTAAAGGTGCTCAGCAAGGAATGTAATTTCCAATCTGTTACGGCTGCTAAATACTGTGAAGAGAACGTCCGGGATGCCTTCATTACTGGGTTGCAATCAAATCAAATTCGTCAGCGGCTTTTGGAGAATAAAACTCTTGATCTAAAGACAATGTTCGATCAAGCTAGAGCTCTTGATTCTGCCATGCGAAGTTCTGAAAGCTACGCAGTTTCTCAGCCATTCAATGCTGCAGCCGTAGGTGTGTCACCTGAAACCACATCGCCAGCGTCATCTCAACCTGACCCCAATCTCTTAGCTTCAACACTGACGACCGGTGGTCCCAAATGTTTCTTCTGTGGAAATACTAAGCATCCCCGTGCCAAATGCCCAGCTCGTGATGCTGTGTGCCATAAATGTCAGAAGAAGGGGCATTTTGCACAAGTCTGTCGAGGGAAACCGTCAAAGCCTGGTGACGTCTCTGCGGCCCTCTGGCCACCATCACTTGCCTCAGTTGGGACCCCGCAAGCTCTTAAGGCCTCATCTGCTACTGTCATAGTCAATTCAGGATGGAATGTGAAGGCGCTCTTTGATAGTGGTAGCAGCGAAAGCTATATTCACCCAAGTTTAGTAGAAGCAGCTGCTATTCCTGTTAATCCTTCTTCTAGTACAGTGTCCATGGCGGCATCAGCATTATGTACAAAAACCGAGGGATTCTGCACCGTCAACCTTAACTACCAAGGACACAGCTATGAGGAATTTCGCCTGTCAATAATGCCCGGCCTATGCTCTGATCTCATTTTGGGACTTGACTTCCAGTCTCAACATGACCACGTCACGTTTGAGTATGGTGGAACAAAGCCACCCCTATCTGTCTGCGGCCTAACTACGTTAAACATCGACCCGCCCTCACCCTTTGCAAACCTTACATCAGATTGTCATCCAGTTGCTGCTAAATCCAGACGCTACAGTGCAGAAGATCTCACATTCATCAGTGGAGAAGTGGATCGATTGCAAAAGGAAGGCATCATTGAACCCAGTCAGTCTCCGTGGCGAGCCCAAGTAGTTGTAACTAAAGACGAGAACCACAAGAAACGTCTGGCTATAGA
This sequence comes from Actinia tenebrosa, assembly GCF_029948245.1. Classification (NCBI taxonomy): domain Eukaryota; kingdom Metazoa; phylum Cnidaria; class Anthozoa; order Actiniaria; family Actiniidae; genus Actinia; species Actinia tenebrosa. Next base: position 4,767,634 of record NW_028292572.1, on the reverse strand, counting down.
TTACTCACAGACCATCAACCGATTCACACAGCTTGATGCATTCCCATTGCCAAGAATCAGTGACACTATCAACGAAATCGCTCAGTTTAGAGTTTTCAGTACCCTTGACCTGCAAAGTGCCTACCACCAGATACCGTTGAAAAACGAAGACAAGCCTTACACTGCCTTTGAAGCTAAGGGCAGACTCTATCAGTTTACCCGGTTACCTTTTGGAGTAACCAACGGGGTAGCATGCTTCCAAAGAGAAATGATGAGACTAGTCGAAGACCATAATCTGAAAGGAGTATTTCCCTACCTGGATAACATAACTATCTGTGGAAAGGATCAGTCTGATCATGACATCAACTTGAAATCCTTCATGGATGCTGCACGAAATGCCAATCTTAAGTTCAACGATAGCAAGAGTGTCTTCTCCACGCGCCGTCTTCCTTTACTTGGTTACGTCATTGAAGAAGGTACCATTAGTCCTGATCCTGAAAGGTTACGGCCCTTGAAAGAGCTTCCTCTGCCACACAATTCAAGATCCCTCAACAGATGTCTTGGACTTTTCTCCTATTACTCACAATGGGTACCAAATTTCTCTGATCGAATAAAGCCCATCACAAGCTGTAAATCCTTTCCATTGCCTCAGGAAGCCAAAGAGGCATTTCAAGGAATAAAGAAGATCATCGCAGAAGCCATTGTTTCAGCCATAGATGAAAGTATCCCCTTTGAAGTTGAGACAGATGCTTCGGAAGTAGCACTGGCAGCCACTCTCAACCAGAATGGGAGACCAGTGGCCTTCTTTTCGCGTACTTTGCAAGGAAGTGAGCTAAAGCACTCTGCTGTCGAGAAGGAGGCTCAAGCTATCGTTGAATCTGTAAGACACTGGAGACATTTTCTCACCGGTCGCCACTTCGCTCTAAAAACTGACCAACAATCAGTTTCTTACATGTTTAACCAACGACAGAAAGGGAAGATCAAGAATGACAAGATAATGCGTTGGAGAATCGAGCTCAGTTGTTACAGCTTTGACATAGTCTACAGACCCGGTAAAGAGAATATGGCACCAGACACCTTGTCCCGAGCCAGCTGTGCTACGACTACTCACGATTCCCTCTACAAGCTTCATGAATCACTATGTCATCCAGGCGTTACCAGACTCTGGCATTATGTTCGAACGAAAAACTTACCGTTTTCACTAGAAGAAGTCAAGAAAACAGTAAGCGCCTGCCCTGTCTGCTGTGAGTGTAAGCCCAAGTTCTACCGGCCAGAAGAAGCTCATCTCATTAAGGCTACCCAGCCATTTGAAAGAATAAACATTGACTTTAAAGGCCCTCTACCCTCCAACAACAAGAACAGGTACTTTCTAAACATCATTGATGAGTATTCTCGTTTTCCGTTTGTCTTCCCATGTCCTGATGTATCCACTCCCACCGTTGTGAGGTGTCTTACCACGCTGTTTTCTCTTTTTGGCATGCCGGCCTATGTGCATTCAGACAGGGGAGCATCATTCATGAGTCGAGAGCTACGAGAGTTCCTGACTAGCAAAGGTATTGCGATGAGCCGCACTACAAGTTACAACCCCGCCGGGAATGGACAGGTGGAGAAATACAATGGCACTGTCTGGCAGGCTGTTACAGCTTGCCTGAAGTCCAAAACCCTCCCAGCCGAGTACTGGCAAGATGTCCTCCCTGATGTCTTACACTCAATCCGTTCTCTGCTGTGTACTGCAACGAACGAGACGCCTCATGAGCGTTTTCTGGGCTTCTCTCGTCGGTCCTCTACTGGCAGCTCCATCCCTACTTGGCTGTCTGTACCTGGTCCTGTATACATCAAGCGTAACGTTCGAAACAGCAAAATGGACCCCCTCGTCGATGAGGTTGACCTGCTCCAGGCGAACCCACATTATGCTCATGTTCGCTACCCTGATGGGCGGGAGACAACAGTGTCTACGAGAAGTCTCGCTCCCCGAGGTCAGCCGATAAGTGAAGTCTCACCTGTGCAACCAACACCAGCTGAAGCACAATCTGCCACACCCCAACCGGCTGAAGTCCAACCTGCAACAACGCCGCCCGCTGAAGCACTCTTACCTGACAACGGTGCCAATCACGGAACTACCCATGAAAGTAAACAGGCCCCCATTGTACTGAGACGCTCTCAGCGGGGAAGTCATCCCATTGATAGGCTTAATCTTTAGGAAGGGGTGAATGTACTGATAATAGTGATTAATGTACCAAACATTAACAAAAACACTCTTTAGTAATTACTAGTTGTTGGGTTACCTGTGTAAGTGCCTGCCTTAGGTCAGCGGAATCTCACGTTTTGTAACGACGGCCATGTTTGTGTAAGCACATGGTTTACTTGAATAAAGCCTACTTTCACGGCTTAATCGTGTATATTCTTCACTACAGACTATATGGGAGTACACACAAAAATAGTTATATTCAGGGTTTCTACTTTTGTATTGACCAAGCAAAACTGGTTTATATTATGAAGATATAACTAGCTAAAAACTAGTGTGAGCTGCGTCGGTGTTTCTAATGAAACAGTAATGATGAAAAGGTAAATTATACACCGTGAAAAGAAGGACGAAGGACTAGCGTCCGAAACGTCAGTAAGTTTTTTCATCTTTTCACGGTGTATAATTTACCTTTTCATCATTACTGGTTTATATTATGGTTGACAAAAATAAAATATGCTAGCTTACATGATAAATGAAACAGAAACTCAGTACAATTAATGATATCTTTTGTTATAAACAGGATCTTCAAACTTTTTGTCATAAACAGGGTACCCCTTTCAGAATCCCAGCAGAACACCCCTACCCAAATCCTGGCAGATACCCCTAACCCCCACTTGTTGGAAACACAAAAATGGTGCCTTCAACTTGCATTTATAAGTATAAACTCAGTTATTCCACATGTCATTTAGTTGAGTGTAAATTTTCTGTAACAAATAATCTGTCATAATAAATAAATATACTTTATATGTATAGTTCTATATAATTGTTTAACTCCATTCTTGTTATTAGTCCATGGGTTATTTTTGAGTGTTTCGATTAAATGTAGCCTGCATTGAGGCTAATTTAATGGTGTGTACATGAAAATACTTTACACACTTTTCTAATGGCTAGTATTAATGTCAACATGGTGTAACAACTAATAATTATTGCTAATTTGGAAATATTTTTTGATTTAAAGTATTTGATTTATATATAGATATTCTTGCTTCTGATTATTTTAACAATAAAAAACCTATAATTGATTATCTATTTTATGTGTTGTTCTTCAGCCGAGAGTCTTAATAAGCCTGGAGCGGTAGTTTCTTACACAAAGTACAACCAGGGAAAGTTTACAGTGGAGGGCATGCCAGCAGGAGTACCATTCCAAAAGCCCAATGTGTATGGTGCTACCCAAATTAGCAAAATAATGGAAAGTAAAGAGGCCATCAGGTTCATAATAAAGGATAAGGATTCACTGTTGACAAGGAACAGAAAGCCATGTGAAAAAAAAGATTTTATTCATTCTCAACAAAGCCAAGTGCTATTGAAAGTAGTTGACGAGGAGGTGGTTCGTAGTCTATTAAATAATGAAAGAAAAGGTTGCGAAAGTGACTTAGATGTCACTATTGCACTCTCCCTTGCTGAGAAGAAAATCTTAGCTTCTTGCTTAGAATATTTTGACACTGATGGTCAAATACTAATTAAGGAAATATGTAAAGTAAATAATCAGTCTATCAGTGAAGAAGATATAGTCGTAATACCATGTTATGCAGACACAACAACAGAAGAAATATTCTGGTTGTTTCAAACAAAAGAAACAGAGTTACACAAAAAGAAAATTTCAGGACGATGGCTGGAACTAGTTAGTGAACCTATGAGTTATAAAATATGGTCATCACAATTTGAGGAGATAGAAAAAGGAAATGCAGTCCTAAGAAAGGATGACTTTATAAGGTTAGTACCAGGAAGAGACTTTCATGTCAATCAGTCAACTCATTACGTAACATTCACTTCCCATAGTTTAAATGATATAGATACATTCATGCGTTGTTTATTTAATCTAGATTGATTTTATCACATATATGTCAGGCACAGATCCTGCAGGCAAGTTCAGAATTGATTCATTGTATTTCTTCACAAACAAGATTTCAAATACTTATTAAAAATTTAGACACAAAGATTCGAAATAATTTTCAATAACATGGAAACTTTTCAACATTATTGGAGAAAAAAACACTCAAAAATAATGATTTGTAAATATTATAATATAACTGGTCCTAATACATCAAACATCTTAATGTAAATCATTATAAAACATTTATGCAGGATCTATGCCTAATATATATATACAGTCAATGTCATTAACATTGTTCACCGAAAAAAGACATTTACACCAGTGGCGGATCCAGGGGTAGTGCGACGGGGTCCGCTGCACCCGTTTTTTTTTTCAATTTTTTTTTTTTTTTTTTAATTTTTTATTTTTTGGTTTGAATTTTTGGATATCAAGGAAAAAATATTTTGTAAATTTTTATTAAAAAGATTACAGAAGTTTTGGGTTGTATCCTGTAGTTATAGCTTGTTTTTGGCGTCGCACTGGTAGCTCGAGTACTCCAAACAGTTCGAGCCATCGCCTTTCCGGCCCGATCCCCGACCAACTGTTTGGACTACCTGTGTTGAAATACAGCGCGCATGCGTAGTCTACTTACAGTCTTGTCAGAACTGAACCACCATATTGGAATTCCCGAAAATCAAATTAATCAATGTAATCAGATGAGCAAGCGAAAATCCAACGAAAAACTTCAAGCAATCACATCATTTTTCAAGAAAAAAAGCGAAGGTAAACAAAGATTGACAATATTATTTGTATTTTCATCTTATTCATCAACAAGAATATTGTCCTGAGTAAAGCTTGCCGCCAAAAGGACTCGTGATGGCTGAGATGTTGAGCTTATTTATCAACCATCGGTATATTTGCAAACAGCACTTCGAATCTCTTCTCGTGGAGCTCACACTTAACAAGGACAATCCTGAAACTGACATTTATAATCTAAGATATCTGATAACTGTTAAAATTGTGGAGCATTTCATGACTGGAGAAACACATATACCAGGCTTGGTTCACCCAATTATTCGGCCATTTCTTGGAAGGCCGGATGAAATTGGAACCGTATTGTACGATGGCATGACGATTTCCCTACCAGGAAAAGAGGAGATAATAAATCCGCGAAATCAATTAGTGGAAGGTGGAGACGTGTTTATACGCTTCGAAGACACAGATGAGTGGGAGCCGTCAGACAATGAGTCAAGTGACTGTGATACAGAGATTTTAAGTGACAGCGAGTAAACATATACATCCGGTTATCGTTTACTTAATGACAGCTAGAGATGAAAAAACATCGTTAGTACTAGTTTTTAAACTTTGTTTTATAATCACAAAGGATGTCGTTTAGAGTGTTGTGTTAACTTTGTTGTTTTATAATAAGTTTTACATTAAGAATGCAATTGCAATTGGGGTGCTGCATAATCATTACCGTAAATGATCTATTAGACGCCTATTAAATTTTCGTATACGAAGGGTGCCGTGGGCGTTTAATAGATAAGAGGCGTTTGTTACTTTAGAGAGGGGCGTTTATTAGACAGTGGGCGTCTAATAGATCATTTACGGTACATGAATTATCTCTAGTAAATAGGTCTATTATAGAATTATACTCCCAAAGATTTTGAATTTATCATGCACACCAGCATGATTCGCTGAATTTTCACATTCAAACATTTAATTATAGATGAAGAAACAAATGCAAGTTTTAAGAAAAATGTAACGACACCATCATCAGATCAGGACAGTAAGTGCAATCCTAGACAGTGACTTGCTCCAAGTCTCTCGCGCTGCTTACTCTAGAGCGGCGCGATCACGGATGGCGAAATTACCGAACAATGAACCGTTATTCCGATTGGAAATCTCTTCGGAATAACGATAACTTTTCGGAAAAACGTCGTTCGTCGTTCGGGAGTAAAGAGCAAGAAAGACTTGGAGCAACTCTTGTGCAATCCTAACAAATTAGTTAAAAAATAATGTAACCACACACTTTGCTGTAATTATTTGGAGCACTTTGACTCTTAAATTTTAGAGTTAGCACTTAGTTAGGTATGAGCGCAATAAAGAAAAAAATGTATAATTTCCAGAGTCTACGCTTTATCAATTTGTCAGATTTAATATTTATTGTATTCAAGTGTCGTTTAAAAGTATTAAATGTCCCCATTTTGAAAGTATTTTCACATTCTATACTGTTTATAGATCCTAGTGGGGAGATTTCCATGGACGAGGAAGTCAGTAGTATTTCGTTGCCTTGTAAATCGTATGATATTGGTTTGCTCTTTGAGTCACATACTGACATTCGAAGCATCAGTAGAGACGATTTATACAACATTCTTACCAAAGAGCCTGATCCCAATGTATCGTCTTACCCGCGTACACGGCTTTGTAACACGTCATCCACTTTACGGCAGTTTCAACCGTCTTGGCTGTTAAAACACCCTTGGGTTCACTATAGTTCTCACATTGACGGTGTATTCTGTCGTGCTTGCGCAATGTTTGCTCCAGAGCAAGTAAAAGCACGTGGTGCTGGTTGCTTTGTGAATAAACCTTATAAACAATGGAATAACATATGCGAAAAGATGAACGGCCATGCAACACAAGATTACCATTTAACTTCTATGGCGAAAATGGCTGAATTTCTTTCTCGTTACAAAAACCCTTCGCAAGCAATCAACAACATCTTAGACAGCGAAGCCCAGAAAACAATTGAAAAAAATAGACGGGTAATTCAATCATTATTAAAGATTGTAATGTTGTGTGGGAAACAAGGCTTTGCACTACGTGGACACCGCGACGATAAAATATGCTGGACGGAGCAAGAAGAGGATAAACATTCAGCTGAAGGTAACTTTATTGAACTTGTTCGTTTTCGGGCAGAGACGGATCAAGTGCTCGCTAAACACCTGGAAAATGCGCCACGCAATGCGAAATATACATCGAAAACCATACAAAATCAACTAATTGAAGTTATTGGCAAGAATATCCAGAAGGATATACTGGACGAAGTAAAGGAAGCAAAGTACTACACCGTAATAGCAGATGAAGTAACGGATGTCTCAAACAGAGAGCAGATGTCACTATGCCTCCGCTATGTTTTTGATTCTGCCGTTAAGGAAGTATTTGTGGACTTCGTTGAAGTAGAAAGAATCACTGGTGAGACATTGGCAAAATCTATTTTGCAATGGCTGACAAGCAATGGTTTGTCTTTGGCCAATCTCAGAGGTCAATGCTATGATGGTGCTTTCAATATGTCAGGCGCAAAGTCAGGATGCAAATCAATTATACAAGAGAAGGCCCCTCTGGCAATTTACTTTCACTGCGCAGCTCATCGATTAAATCTTGCTGTAGTTTCTGCCTGCAAAGTTCAAGAATTCAAGAACGCAGAGTCGTATGTTGGTGAAATTGCTAGGTTCTTTGGCTACTCAGCAAAGAGGCAGCGTCTTTTGGACAGAGTTCTTGAATTAAAGAATCCACAAGGAACAAAAGCAAAGAAGCTAAAGGATGCTTGCCGAACGCGTTGGGTTCTACGCATTGATGCTTACATTGTTTTCGTAGAAATGCTTCCCGCCATCCATACAGCATTAGAGGCCATGGTGTACCCAAACCAACATGAAAAGCTCGGTACAAACTGGATGTGGGATAGCGAAACTGTGACAAAGGCAAATGGATTTTTGTTTCAAATTGAGTCATCGACATTCCTTTTATGCATCATGATTCTCCAGCAGGTCCTTTTCTTACTGAGAGAACTAACAGTTAAGCTGCAGATGCAAGCAATTGATGTTGCATATGCATACCGGCAAGTACATTCTCTTGTATCTACACTAACAACTATGAGAGAAAAGTCTGAAGCAGAGTTTAAGAAGATTTTCCAGGAGACGACAAGGCTTGGACAACATTTCTATGGAGAGGAGTTCCAGCTGGAGAAGCCTAGAATTGTGAGACGGCAGATGAATAGAAACAATCATAACGTATCTAGCTCAGAAGATTATTTCCGAGTTACATTGTATAATGAGTTCATCTCGCATGTGATTGCCGAGCTGCAGGAACGATTTGTACATAACCCTGCTCATGATGTTACACTTAGCCTACTTTTCCTTCTTCCAAGTGAATGCATCAATAAAGAAGACGATGCTGAGCTTCCAGTAAAACTTGCTGAAACGGTTAAATTCTATAATGATGATCTGCCTTATTCGCAAATGTTTCCAACAGAGTATAAGATGTGGATTCGAAAGTGGAAACAGCAATCAAACGGCAATCCTTCTAAGGTTCCAAATAAATTGGCTGATGCCTTTCAATCCTGTAGCAGTTTGCAGTTCCCAAATATACACATATTGCTTCAACTGGCTTTAACTCTACCCATTACTTCATGTGAAAGCGAGAGAAGTTTCAGTCAGCTGAAACTTATTAAGACTGATAGGCGTTCAACGATGTCAGGGAATAGGCTATCTGGTTTGGCCCTGATGAAAGCTCATCAAAGTCTTTGCAACAAACTAGCTTTTGATGACAATAAAATGGTAGAGCTGGTAAAAGCTTTCGAGCAATTCCATCCCCGAAAGATGAGGTTGTCCTTTGTTTTGGGCGATTGAATAAGGTAAGGGCCACCTGAAAATTATCATTTATGGTAACGGTGTTACCCTGTCTAATAAAGTTGTTATTATTATTATTATTATTATTATTATTATTATTATTAAGACAAATTTTATAATTTTTATTCAAACTAACAGCGCTTATATAGTAGGTAAAAGCAACGAAACAATTAATACTTTGACATCATATGACGTCAATATGACGTCATAGCAATCTATTCCCCGATCTGGACCCCGTTTTGAAAAACCCTGGATCCGCCACGATTCGTATATTTACGAATTATAGTATCACCAGATGTACTGGATCTATAGCTTGATATGTTCAAAATATAAACACCATTATTATCATGGAAGCAACTGAATTCTGAAATCAGATGCAGTAAAATATGCAGTTTTTTTCAGCATTATATTTTTTGAGTGATTATGTGGTGTATACAACATTAAGGAGTTTATCATGCCTTGAGAGCGACCTTTGAAGTAAGGATTCAGAAGAATCAGTGGCTATGATTCAGTATTGAAGAGTAGTGAAGTGTTAAGTTTCTGAAGACCTTCACTGCATCCCTAAACATTGATACATCACTGTTCACAAGTCTCTGGAAAATGATATCGATGTTTGGAAATAGGTGTTCGAAATCCCTTTGACGTGCTATCTGCATTTCAGAGGGCAAGGGGTCAGCTCCAAACTCTGACCAGTAAGTCAGTTGTCCCCCATCCTCTTCATAAACTTTGACTGCTTGCTCAGCAGTTGGAAGGAGGTGTTGTGGCACAACTTTTGTTTTATCCTTCTTTGCTTGCAACTCCTTCGGTATACCTTTTCCTGTTGAGATATTAGAAAAGTTAAAATAGAAATAACACACAGAGGGAAATATAAACCAAGAAAGCAAACAATAATAAACACTCTAAAAGAAAAATCATGTGACATGCAGTTCAGTGCTATTGATTGTTTTCAGTTCATTTACTAAACTTGTTTGGATCATTCATTCAGTTGACCTATATGGCATCACAGCTTGTTTAAAATAATGGTGAAGAATAATAAAGTGAATTTATGCTAAATTAAGTGTTTTTTTTTAATGTTTCATAATTTGACCAGTGCTTATCCTACAAATTATATTTCAGTTATGTATGGTATTTAGTGAACTACATATTTTGCTTTTTTAGGTTCTAAAAGAATACAATCTTCGGTAGTTTTCTTTTGTGTTGTTGCTGTTCTGACTCCTTTTACTGAACCATGCATATGGTACATTCATAGCATTAAAACCAGGCAATGATTTTAAATTTACAGCTAAACAATAATGTACACAAACACTGTAATCCATTTTATTATCCAACCTGGAATTCTGTGTGAGTTCCAGGAGTCAATAACCTGACAACAGCCAGCAAAACAAACCCGCATTGAAACCCAGGAAACACAGAACTTAGTTGAATCATCTTCCATGTCCAAAGATTCATCATCCACCATTGAGTTCAATGCTCTCTTAACAGGATAGTTCACTCTGAGATTGATTTCGACCCAAAGTCTTTCAATTCTGTGGTTCTAAAATAGATGAGCAAACAGTTAAAATCAAATAATAATTATTAGGTTAACTAAGAAAGCTAGTGATATTATTCCTATGCTCATGAGCAGACATAGCTTGAAGCAAAACATCTTTACATTGTAATGCGCATGAACCAGGCCATTATTTTTTTTACACATTTTTTTCCAGATCTCTCCGTGAATCAAAAAACAACAACAACAATGGAAAATGAAAAATAAAAATAGTGATACAATATTGAGAAATCATACAGAGTAAGATATCAAGTCCAAAATCACTTACCTCTTTAGAGGTGGTCTGTATATATGGGAGGCGAGTAGGGTTTGTCCTATGCTCTTTCAACAGTTCTTGCACAAAGAGCATCAATGAAAATTCTCTGCCTTTATCAACTCTAATTTGATCCCACAGGCCATAAGTAAGCACTGATTGTCTAGAACAAATATAACACATGAAGGAAAGCCAAAAAAGATCATAACCATGAACGAGTTGTATAAACTGTAACTAGGATTTTATCAGTTCAAAACTTGATAGTTACTCTCAGAACATTTTTAGGGGGACATGACATTAAACACACACATTTCACATTTTATATAAACATTAGTGACAATGTTTAGGGAGAAATGCAAATTTGACACTCAAAATCAGCTGTGAGATTCGTCTAACACCGAATTTTTCTGGGCCCCCATTTTTGAGCGTCCTGGATCCACCCCTCTTCCCCTTCCTTGGCTCTCTAATGATGAGTAGCCACGTATTACCTTTGAAACAACTTCGCGAACCACGACATCTAGATCTTCATCATTAACGCCAGATTTTCTTGTTATGTCATTTTCCTTGCAAAATCGTCTTACAGATCGTTCGCTGAAGCCTTTTCCACCAGGGTATCGCTTCTTGAGAAGCTCACTTATCTCCAAATGGGTTTTTCTCTGCTCACATACCAGACTTTTAACGTATTCTTTTGACACACGCTCCATCTGTTGCTATTCGTATATATATATTGACAGTAATAAATGCCAGTTAAACAGCCGGAACGAAATAATTCGCGCCAATTTTGGAACTGATGGGTAAAAACCGCAGGCCAACGACAACGCAAATTCAGATTTGAGGTGTGCACGTGCGAGGGAAGGTTCATTTGACCAGAGTTAATATAGGGAATTTGACAGAGTGACTTTTGCGTTAGTTAGAATGGCAAGCTCGAGTCAGAAGAACTTTGATTTCAAAAGAGATGGGAAAGACCTTCGATTGTCCATATCGTCAGCTGACGTTACGGTACTCAGATTAAGTACTGCTTTTGAGGTGAGTATTGGAATCTCAGTTTAAAAAAATCACATTCTTGCAAATGCCACTGACCTAGTACAAAGGGTACCGTACAAAGTTACGCTTTTCTTTGAAACAATTGATGCAAAGAAAGTACGAGGGAATTTTTGATTCGACACAAGTCGCAAATCTTATTTATTTTTTTACTGTAAAGCGAGCCCCCCGATTATTTCTACATTTTCACGTATCCATGAGTTAAAAATTACGCGCTCACCTAACCTAGTAGCGGCGCACTAGTCGCCGCAAGTTTTTTTCCTGTCAGAAGTTAAAATGACAAAACTGAAAAACGTTTATTGCAAGAAAAAGTTTATCATAGTTCTGAAGCCTTCTTTCCGCGGGCTGCTCATATTTAGTTCTTATATTTTGTTAGGGAATATTAGCCGGTATTTTGACTCGACGAGTTCAACGACGTTCCGACGGACCTTTGACCGTCTTCTTCAGTTGTCCTTTGTGAATAATATCGTCGAAACCTTCGTTGAACACATCGAGTCAAAACGCCGCCTGAATATTCCCTAACTTAATACAAGAACTAAATAAAGAAAAAGCTTAATTAAAAGAATCTTGGAAAGCAACCTTAGCGTTTAAGAAAATACTTTAATTTCAGTGCATTGATCGAAAGGAAATAGCTAATAATAATCCAGCTAATAGAAAGCCCCATGCATTCACACGGTGAAATTGATTACTCGTACTAAAATGTGCACTGTGTCTATTCCGCACAGCAACCTCTTTGGCGTCAGAAAAACACATGAGACTCGTTGGACCCGAACATAGTCTCAGTATATTTTGCTTATCATGAATTCCCAATAAAGTAAAACTTTTACCCTTTTACAGGTGAAAGAGGAAACTTTGTACTTGAAGGAGGAATGGGATGACAGGACTGTCTGGCCATGTGAGAACGGCAGATTCAATTTTAGCAACTTCAGGGACGGCACCGCCTTCTTTATTATGGGTTCAAACAAAGAATCAGAAAATATACAGGGAAAATGTCTTTCGTATGCCTATGCCAACCCAATCTCATCCACATCTGGGCTATCCAGCAAAGTAACAAGACCATTTACCAAGAAGTCGTCGGCTGTAGGTGTCCCTATAAAGATTGTACTGGCAGAATCGAAGCGTACACCCAAAGGGGTGCAGTTCGAAGAAAAGACACAAACTTATATCAAAGTGACAGAGGAAACAGCGAATGTTTCTTTCATCAAAGAAAAGATGAAAGAAAAGGTCGGAGAAGAAGTTAATCTTATGTCTGCGAATGGACTAACTGTTGACGAGGAGGAAGGAACAAGCGGGAAGTCAATTAATTTTTTTAGGACGTTTTTGAGCATTCGTTTTTCGCGCTTCTTTTTTTATCTATATAATTCCCCTATGGGGAGGGAAGGAGAGGGACAAAAGGCTCCGAACCTGCCGGTATGTAGGCTAAGATTTTTGTTTATTTTGCATATTTACATTTTTTTTTTTTTTTTAATTTTATTTTTATTCTTTGATTTTTATTCTGAAACTTCCAAAAGCCTGCCTAGAAAATATGTATTAAAAGAAAAAAATATGAATAATGAGAAAAGTAGCCTATTATGATTAATTAAACTCTAGAAATTAATCAAATATTTACTAATTAACACGGTTAATTAAGATTTCTCAGTTTAAATCTTATTTCCTAAAAGCATTTCAATGCATATGATTCGGATTTTTACTTTTTTATACATGATTATAATGTTAACTTATCAACTTGTCCAATGCTTAGGCTTTAAATATAATTTCTCGATTTTTTCAGTACAACATCTAATTAGTTTTTACAGGACCTTCTTCAAAACCAATTTAGTGAAGAAGCATCCTGTTAAAATATCATCGTAAATTAAATTAACTAAATATACAACATTATTAAACCTGCGAAACAAACACTAACTTTTAGTACTAAATAGTGATATCTAAACAAAAGAAAACAAAGGATTCTGTATGAATTAGTACTAATTAGTACTGTTTATTTACAGGTTTAGTGCATGCACTCTAGATCTATTTCAATTTGATAAAAAATCACTTAAGCTTATCCCATCCACCACACTAGATGACATTACATGATATTTTTTTCTGTTCCATTACTTTGTCATTAGGTCTCAAGTTCTGGAAATGTCCTAGCAGAAAAATATTTGCTGTTCCCATTTATTCTGGGGAGCGAAAGCGTCGCAAAAATAACTCTGATGCTGATTCAGAATCTGAAGAAGAGGTACCAAAGAAGAAATCAACCCAACTTTCAAGAATGAGTATAAGCATTAAGGGTTTAAAGGAGGATTTGATGGCTATAAGATATGACCTGTCAAACTGTATTGAAATGGTCAAAGATCTCACAACTGTCAACAAAACAATGCCTTTACCAGTTTCAGTTGTCAAACTAGTAAAAGATGGCTTTAAATGCAAAATTTGCTTAAGTGTGCCTATGGCCCCACCTATTGTTGCAGCAAGATGCTGCAACACTATTCTAGGTTGTACCCCATGTTTAAATGACTGGTTTAGTGGAGGAGGGGCCCTTGATAAAACCTGTCCCAACTGCAGGGAGCCTCAAGGTTATGCACAAACTTATCAGCTAAAAGGGCTTGATGAATTCCTATTGGAGTTCAAAAAAGTACTAAGTGATGATTAAACATGTCCAAATTGCGAAGAGCCAATGGCTTTAAATGGATTTCTATGTATAATTGTTTAGTTTACATTGCCACACAGTTAATAAAATCTTGGTTGGGCATGATAAAAGTCCAGACACATCAGCTCTAAGGACTTGACAGACTAGATGGGAAAAAAAATGCTGATGAACTGCATTTTCATATATATTTGTTGAGTTCTCAGCTTGTATATCAGTTAATCATAACTTGGTTGTACAATCAGCCAATTTTCAAATCACATAATACATCAACATTATAATACCCTTAGCCATGAAGCAGGATTTCGTTTTCATGAATCCCTTTGAGTCTTGGTAGATTGATTAGGATGTACTGCATAAAGTTGTAGTACTACTGTAGTAAATGCTAATGAACTTTTTAAGCATTTTGATATATACCTGTTGCGTTCTTGCCTTGTAAGCTTATATTTCCCACACAGTTAATCCAAAATTATTAGCAATAAAAAGGAAATTGTTGTTGTTATAATTTGTCTTGTCTTGTCTTGCGTAAGCTTACTCCAAATAAACCCACACACAAAAAAAAGCCAAATCCAACGATTATACTCTTTAAAAAATGCTTTGATTCTTGCTTGAAGCATCTCCAATGCTGTATCTCGCCGGCCAATGACATATAATACAAAAATCTGTTAAAAACCAAGCCTTTCCTTTCACCGAACCATCGAGACGATTATAATGTTTGGCAGAATATTCAGGTTCCAGCGTTGAATTACATTGTGCCAACTATTTCGGTTCCAGCTGTGTTTAAAATCCACGAAAAACTTTCCAAGATTAATGCCAAATAGTAAAACATACGAATGACACCTCTGTTTGACAACAGTGCGGCCATTTTTAATCAGAATGCACATTATACATTGTCAGATAAGGTCCTGGGATAGAGTCACGACTTGTCTTACCCCTCCCCCGTTAGAGTAAATTTTGTACGATTCAATTTTTGTTTTTTTCAAAAATTGAAAATTGATTTCAGTTTTTAGATTTCAATCAAAAAAAGCTAATTTCTTATTATCAAGAATTTTAAAAATGCTATTTTTGGTAATTTCTTACTCTCAAAACAACAAAATCAAAAAAATTGGTGAACGAAATTCAATTTTCTTATTTTTAAAAATCAAATGGCCGGAAGGTACACGGACCCTGGATAGCATTTGTGCAGTGTAATATGAGATGTCCTATATGCCAGGAAACGCAGGTATACGCCATTACTAGGGGCGGCGCTTGAAACGCTTTGTCACTGTTGTAGAACAGTCTTTCGAAACTTCGCTTCACCTAAAAAACATCGACTCTACTCTGAACTCTACTGCTAATACCATGGACCCAGCAACGTCTTCGAGCTCTTCCAGCTCCGGTAGCTCTAGTGAGAGCGAAAGAGAACCAAGTCCCCTGAGAACCAGGTCTGTGAAGAGAGAATTTAGGCTTTTAAAGCATCGGGTAAAGTGTATACCCAGAGGTGTATTAGAGAAAGAAATGAAGAATTCCGGCAGGACAAGGTGGATTTCATTTTCCCCAAAGTTAACAAAAGATCAATTGGGGGATCTCCTGAAATCTTCCATGCCCCGCCTGGCTAATGTGTCATTAGACCGGTAAGTGACCTTGCGAACGAACATTATAAGACGAATAGAACTCCGATCTTGTAACTTAATATTTAAGCTAAACAATAAACAAAGAATCATTATCAAAACCATTTTTTAACTGACATGCATTAAATTGTTTATTGTTTGTGCACTCAAAATATTCGTATTTGTCCGAATTATATTCACCAGATTGCAAGTGATTAGATCCACTTCAAGAGGGTCGAAAATGGAAAGGGTAGCAGACTCTCCCTAGTGCGAATGAGCTGCTTTCGCTGATGAAAGGAACTAAATCCAAGAAGATTTTCTTGTATCACAAAAAAGGTAATTGATGCAGGGGGAAATAATAATACCATGTAGGCCGGTTACTGTTTAGATGATCCTTTACAAGCAATTGTTGTTAATTAATTGCAATAAATTAGATAATTGTAAATATCATATAGGGGTTGTTTTAAGGGTTGGAAACATGGGATAAGATTTTTATTGGTTTTATAGGGTTCTAGATAGGTGTCCCCAATTAGTTTATTTAAATAAGCTAGAACGACATGACACAGTAATAAAGTTTATTATTATTATTATTATTAATTGTTGTTTTTTATTACAGATTCCAATAAAAGGTTATCCAGAGGCAAAGGTATGGGTATTTTGCATCGTGTTACAGTTCGCAGTGACGTCAGACTAATTACCACAGGAAGCCCAAGCAAAGAGATTTTGTAGAAACAAAGAATGTCAGGGAAATATCAAAACACTCCAAATCTTAAGAAGTTTTTGATCAAAATTGCTCTGCTTTATCTCATGTTTTCATGTTCTTTTTGGGTTCTGTATGCGATTGCAAGCCATTTGAAGACTTTTTTCCCTAACAATAAAAAATGCCTCAGTTGGTCTTGAATTTGGGTGCATAACCAAAAGAGAACCCGAAGAGGACAAAATAAAAAAGTAAAGCAGAGCAATTTTGATCAAAAACTTCATAAGATTTTGAGTGATTTAATATTTTCCTGACATTCTTTATTGTTTATACAAGATTTCTTTGCTTGGGCTTCCTGTGTCACAGCTCAATGATTCAGTAAATATGGGTTGCCTTTTGTAAACAAGGACTGAACCTGTTATCAACACGGTCTTCTGAATACTATGCTATGAATGGACTGCAGTATAAAATCAGTAATTCTTTCGATCAACAGAAGTCTGAAAGCAATCACATATACAGTTGTTGCAGGAACTCTTTGAAGAATTATTAATTCATAAAGTTCTAAGTTTAAGTCTTTATAATACATTAACTTGATAAGAATATATGCATTAGCTTGGGTTCAGATGTCACATGTTTGCTGCATCAAGCCTAATTACCTTTGTATCCAGCAGCTAAAAAACAGCAAGGATTACAATATAAGAATTAAATCAGCTCTTTTGCTTTGCACCAGGAGATGGCATGTGATGTGTTAGGCTTACATACTTCTAGCAGTTACAGGGCAAACAAATGCAAAGGACATTAGATTCGAAGCGGAAAGTTCGATGTCTGATCTGGCTGGTCAATAAGCTTGTATATCAATTAGTCTAATGGGGGAGTATAGGGGTGAATAAATATTGTTCTTAAATCTGGTCAATTTGGTTATGGACTTTTTGCTTTATTTTCAGATGAGCAGCAAGAACAGGATCAGTCTGGCGATGACTTAGGAAGTAGTGAGTATATTACTTTGATTGTCAAAATATTGAGACTTCTTAACCATTTTTAGTTTTGGATTTGTAATCCAGTTGGTCATTAAATTGCTTGAGAATTTAAAGGCTCACACTCTTGCTTCACTTCTGAGGAGACAATATTAGTGCAAACAGTGCAGTCCCCCCCAAAAAAACCCTTGAAGGAATAATGTGCTCTATCTATTAGGGGAGGGTTCATGAAATTTTTCATTACCATGCAGCGACATAATTGTATATCATGCAGCAGCACATTCATATTATTGTAAATTATTGTAATATCATGAATGTAAATTGCACTCATATGCTATGTGTAACTTTATTTATATTTGGAACAAATTTGGCTTCAGAGAGGCGGGTTTCAGGACTTCTGACCATATTCTAGTTCTTAAAAGATTAATTAATCATCAATATTATTAATTATCTAAGGGTAAACCACTGTTTGCATGCTTTATTGGTTTCAAAAAAGCCTACATGCAATAGTGTATGGCGAGAAGGTATGTTTTATAAACCGATCAGTTCGATCTGGCTGCAGTAACTTTTGCATGCATGCAGTTATGATTTGCATATCATTAAATATACTGAATAAATTAGATATTTACATAAATGTATACTACGATGTTTCTGCAATCGAGTGTATATATATTATATATATATATATGATTATTGTTATTGTTTTTTTAGCATCAGCAGCATCGCCATCCATCAAACCAAAAACCGACAAGAACCACACACCATGTAAGTTTATGGATGCAAAAAAAGGAATGTATTTAACTTCTAGTGTATGAATGCAGTTATGATTTATATATACAATTACTGTTGTTGTTTTTTTTCCCTCAGCAGCAGCAGCATCATCACCATCGCCATCTTTTAAACAAAAAACTGACAAGAACCACACACCATGTAAGTTTATGGATGCAAAAAAAGGAATGTATTTAACTTCTAGTGTATGAATGCAGTTATGATTTATATATATGATTATTGTTATTGTTTTTTAGCATCAGCAGCATTGCCATCCCACACACAGAAAACCAAGAATCACACACCATATACGTTGCATACAAAAGTGTAATGAGTGCATGAATGCAGTCGTTATTTTCTGTTATGTTTTGCTCATTTATCATATATTCCTAAGTTTTGTGAGATTTCTAACAAATCAAAGTGTCTGTGTTCTTATCGAACATAGAATGTCAGCAAACAATCCAAACTCAAGTGGAACCACGAAGTAGCATGAAATGTACAGTGTGAAATGTATTCATGCATGTATGTTTTGAATGCCACTGTGAATCATCCACCCATGCATCCATTCATCCATCCATCTTTCCATCCAACCATCCATTCATCCACCTATTTATTGAATATATTTTTCAGCAACATCAGCATCAGCATCAGCATCAACACCAAAGCTTTTCATAAAGCACACACCATGTAAGTTGCGTGGAAAAATGTTTAATGTGTTCAAGATGATATTTGGTTTCACATATGATCATGATGTTATTTATTTTTAATTTTTCTTCAATAACTATTCAATGTTCAATAACTATCAATGTATTCTCACATGCACAGGACTAGCTGTTACATTATATAAGTAAATATATTCACTTATATATTGTATACTGGTCACCAATTAATACCAGTCTTTCAATTGTTTGACTGACTGGTCTTAATCAGTTTAAATAAAGTTATTATTATTATTATTATTATGTTGATTTATATAAAACATTTTTTTTATAGCAATGGTTGATACTTCATTCCATGAAGGTGGTGGAATCATAGGTAAGTAAATTTTATTTCATTCTTTATTTTATTTATTTATTTTTTACAGGCCCTTTTTAATGTAATCATTTGATTTTGTGTTGATAATCTTTAATTTTTAATGAGGGAAACCTACTCACTAAGCGTGGTTTTCATGATCAGTAGTGCCCTAAATAAGAATATACAACGACTAATTTTACAATAATACAATTAAAGAAATATGAATAAACAAAAATATGGATAAAAAGATAAATATGATAAGATAAGAAAAATGTAAAGTTATAAAATATAAAAGAGTGATCTAAAAAGTCTTATGATATATACAAAATATTAAAAAGCTAATAAATATTTTTAAGAGATCTCTTGAAACTATCGACTGATGTTATTTTCTTATGATCTAAGTTTAATTCATTATATTCTATTTCATTATATTCTATTCTATTTCATGCAATAAATTGAATTTACTGCATTGAATTAATTTAGCTTTTTCTATTTACAGTTGGAAAGTTTCACCGCGGTGAAGAAGAGCCTGGTAAAATAACAAATAACTATCAATGATTGTTTTTAATTATTGCGCACAGTTGGCTTTTAAAGTTAGAATCTTGTGGGGCCATGTTAGTATCCTCCATACATGTTCCTTATTGGAAATCGAATATTCTATAAATACAACTCTAGCTCAACCTGCATTGTAATGTTTATGGAGTGAATGGCAATGTTTTAGCACAGTGCGCCACCCATCGTATATCCACATTTTAAAGATTTTTAGTGTAGCTGTACATTAGTATGTTATGTAGTTCTAACATGATTTTATTATTACAGTGGAAGAACTTTTTAGTGGTATTGACATCTGCCAAAAAGACCTTACGGTTTACAAGCTGATGTTAAGGTAAGAAACCAATTTTATCGGATTAAGATTACTGAATCAGAATTAAAATATGCAAATTCATACCATTTCCTTTTCTTTTACTTTAGCAATAGCCAGCAGTTTTCAAAACATGTAAGCAATTAATGATGATGCCACTTTTTTTGTTTTACTGTTTCTGTTTTACATTACCTCCATTCATCTTGTGTATATTAATTGTACTTTTTCTTCACCAAAGTCATCCATGCAACACACACCACAGCAACTACACCAAGAGCGCCATCAACAGCAGCAGCAACAGCAACTACACCAAGAGCACCACCAACAGCAGCAGCAACAGCAACTACACCAAGAGCGCCATCAACAGCAGCAGCAACTACACCAAGAGCGCCTCCAACAGCAGCAGCAACAGCAACTACACCAAGAGTGCCATCAACAGCAGCAGCAACAGCAACTACACCAAGAGCGCCTCCAACAGCAGCAGCAACAGCAACTACACCAAGAGCGCCTCCAACAGCAGCAGCAACAGCAGCCACTTGACAGCAAATACCACGAAGTTGCATACGAGGTTTTCGGGATGATTTTATTTTTGATATTGTATATTATTGTTTGATTTATTCAAATTTAAATTTATACATTTAAATTTAATTAATTATTTTATTTTATTTATTCATTTTAATTTATTTTCAACTAGCAACTTGTTAAAATTCATGATTGAATAACAATTTAAAAAACTGGTTTAATCATATTTTATTCCATTGTTATTCAGCAATTATTACAAGATTCAGATGATGAGGTAAGTAAGTTTACATGTATGTAAGTGCATTAAGCTGGACATGTACATTATACAATTGTAGGAAAAATGGAATGACCTTTTTGTAGTCCAACTATTAATACCACTAAAATGCTTTACTGCTGATATATTTGCACAGTGTTAGCCTCAATTGCACTAGAATGTTTACAAATGCCAACGGAAAGCAAACATTGTTAAACTAGAATGGTACAAATACTTTGAATTTCCACGAGCTGTTCTGTTAATTATGAATTTATTGCATGCAGTTGAGGCTAACACCATAGGAAATGTGTCTACCATGCAAGCTGTAGTCACTATAACTGCACTGTGTATCATTGTGAAGACTGAAAAGGCATATAAGTTTGATAGCTCTTTTTTTTGTGTGTGTTTGTCTGTTTATTATAGGTTGTTTTTGGTGCAAGTGCACCACTAAATGCTCATGGGAATGACTCAACATTAGTAATTGACAATGGTTAGTTGAAAGTATAAATTTTATGCATGTAATGTAATTGGTTAAATAAAAAATGCTGATACTGCTGCGTTAGATTACCCACCGAAATGTATATAATTGGCATACTGGTATTGCAAACCTTAGGTAAGTGCACCAGTAAATTAGACTGTTTCTATACTATATGAGATGCTGTACATAAGGAATTTTGATATACAGTCAGCCCATATATAAGACAAAACCATTTTTTCATTCATGCACATCATTAGGAATTCCAGTTCAAACCATTGTTTGGATTCATTTGCGTTAGGTTATGTGAAGTTTGGCATCTTGATCTGAAACAAAAACCCTTTAATAATCTACTATAAATCCAACCTATGAAATTCAGCAAAAGTTCTATATCTATCATGAGGACATACTCTTTTTTTTTAGAAGAAAAGCTGGTGACAAATAAAAAACAAGAAAGAAAGAAGAGGCAGAGGATCAGGAGAAGGCAAAATGAAGAAGAAAGGAAGAAAATGAGAGGTCTGTTCCTGCATTTTTTTTTCTTTTTCAAATAAATCCAAACAATAACAACTCAACGAACCAAATATCAAAGAAAAAGAAAAAAGAACGGAAAAAAGAAAAGATTGATATAATCCATGTTGATAGCCTTGAATGCCATAGAGATAGTTATTGTGTTTGGGTTTTCATTTGTCAATACATCTTAGTATAAACACATTCTGTTTCAATTTATTATTTCTCATATCTTATCAATGTCAATTTTCAATATCATTTTTTTCCAGCTCAGTGTATTAAAGACTTTAACTAAAGGTAAGTACTGTTGTACTTACGGGACATCATCTTAAGCCTGGTTCACACAAGCAACAAAAAACAAATGCAAACCCAGACAACATACGTAGATTCAGTAGTGTTCTGCCCATTGCCAGTACTTGTTTTTCTCTCACCTCAGTGAAAACTGCAGTACTGAGGCTGCGTATGTTGCGTTTGTTGAGTCTGCGTATGTTGCGTTTGCGTTGCTCATATGATCCAGGCTTAAAGGGAAAACTGGGAAAGCCATAATTACGCCATACCCTTATGCAAAAAAGTACTATTTGGTTTCATCATCATCTCTTATGCCTGGGTGGCATTAGTATTTGGTTTGACAAGCAATAAATGACAGGCCAACCCATCTCAATGGGATGGTTTTTATGAGCTAAAAATTAAAAGCTTAGTTATAGCATCTGCAAGGGAAAAGCATGCTAGGAGCTCTCATGCTTTGCCTGGAAGGTGCTTAGGATAGTTACGCATCTGTGAGGGGAAATAGCCATGGTAATTCCATGCCTACCACCCGGAAGGTGCTTTAATTAGTTATAGCATCTGCGAGGGAAAAGCATGCTAGGAGCTCTCATGCTTTCCCGGAAGGTGCTTAGGGTAGTTACGCATCTGTGAGGGGAAATAGCCATGGTAATTCCATGCCTACCACCCGGAAGGTGCTTTGTTATGGCATCTGCGAGGGAAGGGCATATATGTCTGAGCCGGAAGGTGCTTAGGATTAATTTTGAAATGAATTAAAATCTGTTTTGAACATCAGTGCGTTGGGGATTATGTGTAATTGGGGTTGATATTAGCGCCTCTTACACATAAACCCAATCAAATGAATATGATGCTCTGTTTTTCCTTCTTTTCCATTTCAGATTGACCCCAGCAAGCAAGTATTTTTGGCAAGAAGAATAGATATATGTAAATAAGTAAATAATAATATGCAAATATTTAAATGTGCAAATGGCATATGAAAGATATGAAACTATGATCAAAAATGGAGTGCAGACAATATATCCATGAAACAGATCTATATAGTTAGCACTAAATAGCACTATAAAAACACTAGAGTGCATTCAGTAAACCCGTGAAATACGCGTAGTTATTTAGCCGTACATGCCTGTAACTAATGCTACTTACGGTTACGCGTATATTTCACGGGTTTACTGACTGCACTCTGGAAAACACTGAATAGTGTTTGCACTATCCTTTCACTTCGATTAAAACTTACTTTTTGCCGGCATAAAATCAATTGGGGTAGATGTTGACTCTCCCTCTTCCCCTGGACCAGTGTTGTTGGTATAGAAGTTTATGCGTTTGTTCGTTACCTTTATTGAAATTTGTAAGATAGATTTTGTAAGTTCCCTGTTTGGATAATATTCTGGTTTGACGTCTTTTGTAAAATATATCATTTTCTGTGTGTGAGTATTTGTATATATACATTGTTAACACATACTGCTACCAATAAAAGACGTTATTTCTTATTGTGATGATATCCAATTGCAATGTGTGGAAAAGGACATGATCGGTGCATACGATTAGTGAATTATAAAACTATCTTGAAACGCATCTTCGAACAGACATTACAAAATAACTGTTATGAATGTCGCGTTCTGATTGGTTTGGAGCGCGTGCTTTATGAGAGCACATTGCACGCGTGCGCACTTTCCGTTGCGTCATTCCTATCTATTATTGTAATTTGTATTTTATAAAAGAAATAAAAAACTTGCTTGATGTGCTATGTGCAGTCATAAAGCACTTTAAGATTGGCAGAACACTCAAGAAGTGTCCAGAAGCACTCCACTACGCGTTGTGCTTCTCCTAACACTTCTCTCGTGTTCTGCCAACCCTCGCGTGCATGCAGCACGCGCGCGCGTTTTCTATTTCTTCAACATTCGAAGTACTGCTTGCATTTGCACAATATTTTACAAACTTTTCTCGAAGAATGAGTACGGTGCATACGCAAATAAAAAATCAAAACCGTACACAAATTTAGGCAAAATTATGTATGAAATATGAATGAAAAGTAAAATTTCCCACTGCTTGCATTTGCACAAGCCGCGCGAACTTTATTGTACATGGTTTCTTTTAAATGATATTGTGATATCAAAAAAAAAATGTAATAATCTGAATTACTTTGTCATTGAAAGAACAGCTATGTTGTCGCGAAGTCACAGGATTTTCAGGTTATTTATCACGAATAAACACTTTTCTTATTTTTCTCCTTTTTGCTTTGTCTAATTCTTAGGCACCCTCGATTAACCTTCCCTCGATCGTAGGCACCCTCGATAGGAAACGAGGGACGTTTAGGAAATCGAGAGACGTTGCCGTAAACGTCCCTCGTTTCCCAGCATCCTTGAGAGATCCTGAAATTCCTTCACACGAGCAATTCCGATCACCTCGTGTTATCGATATTAGAGCCTACTATGTATCTGGTCAGCGACCGCAATTAAAGCGGTTACTATGACGATATATATCCCCACCGGCTTTCCATATGTAATTTATAGATCTTATAATAAGTCAACCAATATACTACATAATATAATATATGCATAATCAGTTCTAATACCATAGAATATTCGCTATACTATCAGTAATCGGTTAAGTGTACTTATTAGGCGTCCCCAATTTAGTATCACTTGTCACTTTAGCTCACTTGTGGCCTAGTAGAACGGCACATCTAATAAAGGGATTGATTGCTTGAAGAAAGAAAATCAGCAAAGTCTGAAAATGTCTGATACCGCGTTATTGTATTAGGTTAGTAATCGTATACAAATGATGTTCTAAATTAAGTGTTGTCATTTCAATTTTCCCATGTATAAATTGCATTTCATCGACTGCCATATACACCATTATTTCACAATCAGCTTCTGTAACCCCGCCTTGTTTCCCATAAAGCGGATACAAAAATGTTTTGGGGGTGATCACAGTTCATTAAACTGCATTTTTTTCCTACTCACTCTCAATGCACTGACGAATATTGTAGGAATAAAATATGGACTGGGAATTCCCCTTGTGCATGCGTCGTGTGCGAATGGAATATTCATTTTTGATCCACTAGGAAGGCCAAATAACAAACGGCCCTCCTGATAGGCAAAAAAAAAGTGAATGGATTTTCTTGGGCGTGGCAAATATACGTTATTCGTGTCCCATGTAGCATCGATTGCACCACTGCGTAAATGACGCTACGCAACCCACAAATAACACACTATACACCCTCCAAAAGGTCAAGTTTGTTCATTTCAGTTAAGATTGTGTAGGACAAGAGAAATTGCTGGTACGTATATGTTTATTTTAGCAGTCGTCGGTATGAGTAGATTCAACGAGTATAATGAACTTGGTAATGATCTAATAGCAAAGTTTAAGTAATTCGTACAAGTTTGACTCCAGATATCAACAGGTTTCAATAGGTTTTTTACTACTTCGGTGTTATTTAGAAGGGGAAAAATGACAAACAGTTCTATATAATTGCTTGATTAGAAACGCTTAGAGAATTATGAAAAGCACAATTCTTTTTTTCACAGAATATAATCGTGAGTAAAAATTAACAGTTTCCTGTGCATCCTACCCATGGCGTTTATATATTAAATAGGCCAAGCATCTAAATTTTATACAAGAAAATAAAACCCCTGTGAGATGTAGAACTCACATACTTACTTTAAAATTCGGGTAAGAATTAATCATAGCTAATTATACTTGACTTTCAAACATATTTGTGCTAATTTTGTTTTTACGTATGTGTTAATTTTGTTACTGATATTAAAAAACTGAAACAAAAATCATTTAACGCTGGTTCTTTGACCCTTGAATGCTATTGAGGGAAAGACAAGGCTGTGTTGATTTAGGTTGTAGCGTTTTTATGGCTGACTAGCTCGGAAATGATGATTTGCAACATTTAACGTTACCCGTCCAAAACGATTACTTAAGGCCTATGTAACAGTATATGACCGATTAAGCACTATATGGAAGAACAAGATAATTTAATCGTTCTCAACAAACTCTTTATTTCGAGGCGTAAAAAGCAAGTTATCGAAACAAAAAGTACTGAAAAAATGTATTTAGTTTAAATATTTCGCTAAATACTCGAATCGATTAAAATTATATGTGAAAACGGTGTACATTTTAATTGTGCGAATTTTGTTTTTGTTTGTGTTAATTTTGTTATTAACATCTATGATGCTTTGCCGGTGCAAAGGTATTCACAACCTCTTAATATAATATGATTGCGTTTTATTTAAATACGTATGTCTTTTATAACTAATACCGTAGGTAATGAAGCGAAACTATACTAATTCTTGTAATAATGTCGAATGAAATGTTCCGCTTTTGCTACTGATCATGAAAAGTGATTGCCCTCTGACTTTATCTAGTTATATAGGACTGGAGATGAGAGGAGAGTTAAGTAAGGAAAGTATTGTTAAAGAGGGTGTAGAAGACGAAAAAAGGAATGGAAAAAATACATTGATGATATATTCATGATATGGACACATGACACCTCTACCCTAAACACTTTCATTACACACCTTAATTCCTTCCGCCCTACCATCAAGTTCTAACATACCTTTTCCCCTCCGCACTCTATAAACTAGTTTATATAGCGACACAAATTTTCATCATACATTCGTACACCTGGGATTTCTATAGAGTGGTCCAACATATAGACATATGCATAATTTAATTCGATGGCCCACTCTGTACACCCGCTATATAGAAGTATTTGTCTATAATTAAAAACAAAATCAAATAACATAAAAGGAGGCCACATTTGCTCAGAAAAAACTCTCCTTGTAACATGGAAGAATAATGTGCGTTTTTATATAATGCTCTAAAATCACATTATAGTGCTCATTGTGTTTTGAGGTAGAAAACCACACAGACCCACTTGGATGATATCAAATGAGTGTAAATTTAAAAGTTTTTATGCTCCGTTGAGTTTCCCTATGTTCATGCGTTATATCGCTGCTCTGAGTTCACCAATATGAAATACGGTGTTGCACGCATGCGTTGAACTGTAAAACAGTTGCCCGTTTAGGGTAGAGATATGCCGCTGAGCCCTCTGAACCCTGACCCTGTTCCAGAGTAAAATCGCTGAAATTCATACTAGAGCACGATCGCTGAAAACCAAACCCTGTTCCGGTATTGCGAAAATAGATACCCTCCTCCAGAGAGAAGAGAGCGTAATTTCATATACCCTGTTCCAGAGTAGAATCGCTATGAACTCCTTGCTCTCTGACTCTATCACTGCCCAATAGACTAGTAACATTATACTTTCGATCGATTTATTGAATATCAATCAACCATATGCAAATGTTAAACACCTTATTAGAGTTTTATATTGACGATATTTATTTATTGGCAAGTAATAAAAGGAATTATGTACATTGTTATTATTTTAGTTACTCATGCATCACTATCATCATCACCACTTTCATTGTTAACATCATCTGCATCATCGTTGTCATCATCTGCATCATCGTTGTCATCATCTGCATCATCGTTGTCATCATCTGCATCATCGTTGTCATCATCTGCCTCATCGTTGTCATCATCATCAGTGTCGTCATCATCATCATCATCATCCTCACTATCATCATCACTAGAACTACTAAAATCATCTTCATCACCACTCACTCCTTCGGCATCGTTTATTTTTACACCCTCTACAGTATTTCGCCCTTCTGTCTCATCCACAACAATATAGGGGGAGAACAAATGAGTGAGTTCGGCAATTATGTTGGTTAAAAGAAATAGTTGATGCTTAATGGCACTCTGTACACCAAGGGAGGAAGTGGTGCCAACATTCGCTTCTGGCTGATCTAAAGAAATGGACAATGAATGCTTCAGGTCATTATAATAACTTAAAGTCTGATGCATTTCTTGGGTAAGCAATGCAATTTCTTCTTTAGAGCGCTGGGCTAATAGATAGAAATCCATAGCTTTCCTTTTTATTGAAAGGGGAAATGCAGCAGCACTTTCTTGTTGATCTTGGCCGAAGATAGGAGAGGTTGGATCACAAGCAGATTTGACATCAATGGTCTTGTATTCAGTAGTAGCTAACAAAGGGATGTTGTTGTTGAACTTTTTCACCACCACTCGAATTTCCTTTGTTGTCTTGGTGATAGACTTGGAAAGCTTTTTGGCAATGCTTTGCCCATCTGAAAAGAATAAAAAATAAAAAATACAGGTAAACATACACGGAGGTACAACACTTAACAGCAAATAAATATACTTTTGGTTTATATTTTGTGTCTATGTGTCTGTTTAAATAAAGGGTGGAGGGGAGGGGGAAGTGGTTGGTTGACTGAGTATTGTTAGAGTGACATTGTCCAGTTGCAAGTATTACAGTATGTAATTTACTATTACTATTTTTAATTTCATACATATTTTGCAAAAAATGTTTACCTGCATATTTTGATTTTAAACTAATCAAAAACCAGCGTTCCTGAGCAAGTTTTAGAAGACTTTCCCTCAACTCCTTTTGTTTCTGCAAAGAAACCTTTTCAGCAGTACTATGAAAACGTGCATCTGAAACAAGCCACCTTTTTTAAATTTTTTCTCTTTTTTCAAGCTTCTTGATCTCTGCATCTTTCCTAAATATATAGATATAAAATAATTGGAAATCATTAAGTTGTGCCTCTCTTCTCTAATGATATACATGTCATTAAGTATGGTGTTTCATATTCCAGAAACACTATTATTGTCAGGGAAGTAAGTATATTTCACCTATACTAGTTGATCTTTTGATGCTTACTTTAATATAAATCGATTTTATGGTAGTGCAGGCCCTTTTTTTGAAAGCACTAACACATTTTGGAAATTTATTAGCATATGGTAAACTCCTACACGTCATAAAAGAAATAAATTTCAAACTTACTTTTTAAAGGTTCGTGCTAAGACCACTACAGAATCAATATTGTCGGTATTTGTCATTTCATTTCTGTCAATCAAATATTTTTGTTTAGTATACACTAATGTTTAAGAAATAGTTCTAAAGGAAAAGAGTAAAAATATAGTTATAAACTAATTAAGTAAATTATTTTCCATTAATTAGCTATTGCCAAACCTTAATTCTTGTAGCTCCAGAAGTTTAGACACATAGTTTTCCTTCCAGGACATGGGATTTGATGAATCTGAAACCAAAAGAATAGGTAATTATTATACAGCAATAGAAAAAGGTAAAATTTAATGTACTGAGCAACTGACTGCAAAAAAGTATATGTTAGTGGTTGTGTTGCAATGACCTAGATGAAAATAATATTAGGAATGCACTGATCCATAATAATTATACATCAAATATACGATTATAAAATTCATAGTATTTTATTATTTCTAAACAACTATAAACAATAAAGTAAATTGCAAACCTTTCTGTTCCAAGGCACTAGTTGATTCTTTGCAAATCCATTGTGAAACATCGGTAGTTGAAATACCTAGACACAGCATTAACAAAAACATTACACCAACGATAAATCTGAAAAGAAATATTTAGGGGTGCGTATACAATATGCTGGAGTTCTTATTGCGAAAAAAATATACATTGACATTCAATCTACATACTGCTAGATTTTTTTTTTTGGATTTTAGGACAAGCACTCACAATGTTGACATGTCCAGATTTATATTGTTAAGAGTGAACTCTAAGGAGAAAAAGCTGAATTATAACTTCTATAATATAATTGGCTATAGAACCTGATAGAGTAGCAAGTATATTGTTTAATTCTTCTTCAGAATTTTTCAAGCTTTTCTTTGCTCTCTTAATTCTGGTAACCAACAACGGTCCTGTAATAAATCAAAACCAAAATTTATAATTCTGATTAAAGGTAAATGATATGTCTACAAATTGCTCTGTACTCATAACACCAGATGCATGAAAGTTAAGTTGTAACATAAAATAATGACATTAACAACACAATGAGTAAACGAAATAGTAGTTTATATTTATCTTATCAATCAATTTATACCAAGTTTTGCTTTAGAACGCTCCATGTAGTGTACAAGGCACAAGGTAAGCATATCTATTCTATGGGAGGCAGTCATTTCTTTTGTGATTGCAGAAAATCTTCTCAAATACGACCATAACCTCTCCATTGCCTCTCCATCTGACAGGCCAATTCCTTTGCATCTCTTTGGGCCATACTTCACCTTGAACAGAAGCGATTAAGACTACTGTAGATAAGTCATTTAAGAAATGGTCAACACTCAGTGCGTCCATTGAACTAAGAATAAGAGAACTGAAGGAAATCCATTCTTTACACATATTTTGTGATGAACCATGAAATTTAGAGAAATTGGTATACTTGTACGAAAACCTTAAACTTTATTTCATAATAGAATGTGACAGGTGAAATTTTTCAAATATGAGATAACAAATAAAATGTATGCATAGAACAACAATCCATTGTAATTAATAATTAATAAGATGTCATATATTAATTGCCATACCTGACATGAGTATTTGTGGCCAAAACAATGAAAACTCGGTAAAGATAGCGTAACTTGGTCCAACATGGTATTTAAAGGTCCATTCTTCAAGACAACAAAATAACTATAAGAATATGAAAAATGAATTTGCAATATATTACGCATATAATGTTATTTATATACACTTGCAATTAAATTTATATACCGTATATGGTATGATATTTTACCTGAAGATGTTTATGAAGGATACAACCAATGTTATAGATAAAAAACACATTGCCAGAGTTTTTATTTAGAAAATTTTTGAGGTAGTAAATTGAAAAGGAAATCCTAAAAAAATAGTAACACAGTTTTTAGTATTGTATAGAATTTTTGAGGTATGTAAATTGAATATGAATCCCTGAAAAAGTAGTTTATACACAATTTTTAGCTATAATTATAGATTAAGATTTAGAAATCACAAAACTCCTACTTTTCCCCTGCTTTTGTGTTCATAAATCCAACAGTTGGTGATTCATGTCGACAAATTCCTCCAAGCACAGCTTTTTCGTCAAAGACTTTGTACTGATAATAGTGATTAATGTACCAAACATTAACAAAAACACTCTTTAGTAATTACTAGTTGTTGGGTTACCTGTGTAAGTGCCTGCCTTAGGTCAGCGGAATCTCACGTTTTGTAACGACGGCCATGTTTGTGTAAGCACATGGTTTACTTGAATAAAGCCTACTTTCACGGCTTAATCGTGTATATTCTTCACTACAATTTATTCAAGTAACCAAAAATGGATAAAGTTTTACGTCCTGAACGTTTCGGCGTCGATCCAAGGGATACTGGAGCATCCAAAGCGTGGATACACTGGAAACGAACTTTCGAGAATTTTCTCTCAGTGCTGCCCGATGAAGGTCTCAATAAATTCGGAGTGTTAACCAATTTCGTTTCACCTGCAGTCTTTGAGTACATCGAAGGATATCCAAGCTACGAATCCGCTATGCAATCGCTTCAAAATGTTTACGTTAGACCGACTAACGAAATTTACGCGAGACACGTTCTTGCAACTCGACGACAACAGCCTGGAGAGACACTGGACCAGTATTTACAAGCTCTAAAGGTGCTCAGCAAGGAATGTAATTTCCAATCTGTTACGGCTGCTAAATACTGTGAAGAGAACGTCCGGGATGCCTTCATTACTGGGTTGCAATCAAATCAAATTCGTCAGCGGCTTTTGGAGAATAAAACTCTTGATCTAAAGACAATGTTCGATCAAGCTAGAGCTCTTGATTCTGCCATGCGAAGTTCTGAAAGCTACGCAGTTTCTCAGCCATTCAATGCTGCAGCCGTAGGTGTGTCACCTGAAACCACATCGCCAGCGTCATCTCAACCTGACCCCAATCTCTTAGCTTCAACACTGACGACCGGTGGTCCCAAATGTTTCTTCTGTGGAAATACTAAGCATCCCCGTGCCAAATGCCCAGCTCGTGATGCTGTGTGCCATAAATGTCAGAAGAAGGGGCATTTTGCACAAGTCTGTCGAGGGAAACCGTCAAAGCCTGGTGACGTCTCTGCGGCCCTCTGGCCACCATCACTTGCCTCAGTTGGGACCCCGCAAGCTCTTAAGGCCTCATCTGCTACTGTCATAGTCAATTCAGGATGGAATGTGAAGGCGCTCTTTGATAGTGGTAGCAGCGAAAGCTATATTCACCCAAGTTTAGTAGAAGCAGCTGCTATTCCTGTTAATCCTTCTTCTAGTACAGTGTCCATGGCGGCATCAGCATTATGTACAAAAACCGAGGGATTCTGCACCGTCAACCTTAACTACCAAGGACACAGCTATGAGGAATTTCGCCTGTCAATAATGCCCGGCCTATGCTCTGATCTCATTTTGGGACTTGACTTCCAGTCTCAACATGACCACGTCACGTTTGAGTATGGTGGAACAAAGCCACCCCTATCTGTCTGCGGCCTAACTACGTTAAACATCGACCCGCCCTCACCCTTTGCAAACCTTACATCAGATTGTCATCCAGTTGCTGCTAAATCCAGACGCTACAGTGCAGAAGATCTCACATTCATCAGTGGAGAAGTGGATCGATTGCAAAAGGAAGGCATCATTGAACCCAGTCAGTCTCCGTGGCGAGCCCAAGTAGTTGTAACTAAAGACGAGAACCACAAGAAACGTCTGGCTATAGATTACTCACAGACCATCAACCGATTCACACAGCTTGATGCATTCCCATTGCCAAGAATCAGTGACACTATCAACGAAATCGCTCAGTTTAGAGTTTTCAGTACCCTTGACCTGCAAAGTGCCTACCACCAGATACCGTTGAAAAACGAAGACAAGCCTTACACTGCCTTTGAAGCTAAGGGCAGACTCTATCAGTTTACCCGGTTACCTTTTGGAGTAACCAACGGGGTAGCATGCTTCCAAAGAGAAATGATGAGACTAGTCGAAGACCATAATCTGAAAGGAGTATTTCCCTACCTGGATAACATAACTATCTGTGGAAAGGATCAGTCTGATCATGACATCAACTTGAAATCCTTCATGGATGCTGCACGAAATGCCAATCTTAAGTTCAACGATAGCAAGAGTGTCTTCTCCACGCGCCGTCTTCCTTTACTTGGTTACGTCATTGAAGAAGGTACCATTAGTCCTGATCCTGAAAGGTTACGGCCCTTGAAAGAGCTTCCTCTGCCACACAATTCAAGATCCCTCAACAGATGTCTTGGACTTTTCTCCTATTACTCACAATGGGTACCAAATTTCTCTGATCGAATAAAGCCCATCACAAGCTGTAAATCCTTTCCATTGCCTCAGGAAGCCAAAGAGGCATTTCAAGGAATAAAGAAGATCATCGCAGAAGCCATTGTTTCAGCCATAGATGAAAGTATCCCCTTTGAAGTTGAGACAGATGCTTCGGAAGTAGCACTGGCAGCCACTCTCAACCAGAATGGGAGACCAGTGGCCTTCTTTTCGCGTACTTTGCAAGGAAGTGAGCTAAAGCACTCTGCTGTCGAGAAGGAGGCTCAAGCTATCGTTGAATCTGTAAGACACTGGAGACATTTTCTCACCGGTCGCCACTTCGCTCTAAAAACTGACCAACAATCAGTTTCTTACATGTTTAACCAACGACAGAAAGGGAAGATCAAGAATGACAAGATAATGCGTTGGAGAATCGAGCTCAGTTGTTACAGCTTTGACATAGTCTACAGACCCGGTAAAGAGAATATGGCACCAGACACCTTGTCCCGAGCCAGCTGTGCTACGACTACTCACGATTCCCTCTACAAGCTTCATGAATCACTATGTCATCCAGGCGTTACCAGACTCTGGCATTATGTTCGAACGAAAAACTTACCGTTTTCACTAGAAGAAGTCAAGAAAACAGTAAGCGCCTGCCCTGTCTGCTGTGAGTGTAAGCCCAAGTTCTACCGGCCAGAAGAAGCTCATCTCATTAAGGCTACCCAGCCATTTGAAAGAATAAACATTGACTTTAAAGGCCCTCTACCCTCCAACAACAAGAACAGGTACTTTCTAAACATCATTGATGAGTATTCTCGTTTTCCGTTTGTCTTCCCATGTCCTGATGTATCCACTCCCACCGTTGTGAGGTGTCTTACCACGCTGTTTTCTCTTTTTGGCATGCCGGCCTATGTGCATTCAGACAGGGGAGCATCATTCATGAGTCGAGAGCTACGAGAGTTCCTGACTAGCAAAGGTATTGCGATGAGCCGCACTACAAGTTACAACCCCGCCGGGAATGGACAGGTGGAGAAATACAATGGCACTGTCTGGCAGGCTGTTACAGCTTGCCTGAAGTCCAAAACCCTCCCAGCCGAGTACTGGCAAGATGTCCTCCCTGATGTCTTACACTCAATCCGTTCTCTGCTGTGTACTGCAACGAACGAGACGCCTCATGAGCGTTTTCTGGGCTTCTCTCGTCGGTCCTCTACTGGCAGCTCCATCCCTACTTGGCTGTCTGTACCTGGTCCTGTATACATCAAGCGTAACGTTCGAAACAGCAAAATGGACCCCCTCGTCGATGAGGTTGACCTGCTCCAGGCGAACCCACATTATGCTCATGTTCGCTACCCTGATGGGCGGGAGACAACAGTGTCTACGAGAAGTCTCGCTCCCCGAGGTCAGCCGATAAGTGAAGTCTCACCTGTGCAACCAACACCAGCTGAAGCACAATCTGCCACACCCCAACCGGCTGAAGTCCAACCTGCAACAACGCCGCCCGCTGAAGCACTCTTACCTGACAACGGTGCCAATCACGGAACTACCCATGAAAGTAAACAGGCCCCCATTGTACTGAGACGCTCTCAGCGGGGAAGTCATCCCATTGATAGGCTTAATCTTTAGGAAGGGGTGAATGTACTGATAATAGTGATTAATGTACCAAACATTAACAAAAACACTCTTTAGTAATTACTAGTTGTTGGGTTACCTGTGTAAGTGCCTGCCTTAGGTCAGCGGAATCTCACGTTTTGTAACGACGGCCATGTTTGTGTAAGCACATGGTTTACTTGAATAAAGCCTACTTTCACGGCTTAATCGTGTATATTCTTCACTACAGACTTTGGACTTTCCTTTGGATCTAATCACAGATTGTATCTCACCTGCGTGGAATTCATTACAGTCCTTAACAAAACCAAAATGCTTTTCATTATACAAAATACATGTACAGGACAAAGTAATTTAAAAACCTAGCTATTACAGTTGAGATCAGCCCCTGGCTAAATACAATTGCTGTGAAATTTGTTGTCTCTGATTTAAAAACTTTGATCTGTTTGATTTTTTTTTAGTTTGTGCAACACAAGTCAGTGGTAAATGGGACGTAGAGGAGAATGTTTAAATCACTATAGAAACCCTGACTAAACAAATTGGAATAAATTTACAATTATTGTAAAATCATTTAAATAGAAACAACATATTATCTTTACCCAACTAAATTGATATAGCATAGAAATATTACTTACAGATGAAACCTTGTTTCCTTTTTGGGACACTGAATTTGTTGAATAGCTTTCAACAAAATCATCAACATTCTTTTGTGGCAAGAAAAAAATTCCCTCAAGTGAAGGTGGATGAACACTTTCGCCTGAAGATTTCTTCCTTACAAGGCCAAAGCAGGCATCAAAGGAATGAATGGTTGGTCCTTCTGTTGGGCCCTATGAATCCAATGAAATAACTTCAGAATTGAGCAGTTTCATTGAACTTTGTCAATCATTCTGAGTTTTGTATTAACAAAACTTTAACTTTAGCTACGGCTCGTGGATCCACACTACTTTGACAATGTGATGTGTGATGACCCAACCAATTTATCGTTAATAATAGAACAGACACATAAAAATCTGAACAGATGTCAATTTGTTAAATAATGATTAACATGCAAACCTTTGGACATGCTGGGCAAACATTACCAGGATCACATGGTGTGACTTTGTATTTAAGATGGTATCTAAACAGACTAAAAATTGAAATAACAGACAAAAATATTAATCAGACAATTGTTGAACAGTGAATACCCATTAACATTATGCATACATCCAAATGTCCCTTTTGAACTGCCACTTTAAACTAGCTTACAGTCATCCATACAGGTTGTAGTCACAACCTTGTAAATGAACACAAAGGTTACTTTTCAAGATATTTGCTTCAGAAGTACTGAAGACAACACAATAAAATTACAGTATATACATATAATGATCTATTTACCAGTACTGTTGGTATGATTCATTATTAACCAGACTCTTATATACATCAGGAACATTGACCTGTCAAAAAAAAAACACAGGATCTATATAACTATAATTAAACATCACATTTAATACAATATCATAATGGTGTTTTTTCCCCCTCTAACTTATACATAATACGTGTAATAATATCACATCTACTGTACATAAATTGTGTGAATGAAGAAAACACCCTAGTACGTACACATACAGGGAAATACACTGTAAAATGAGAAAACTTACTGACGTTTCAGACACTAGGGTCCTTTTTAGAAGTAAAATAGTAAATAAAGGTATATATTTGTTTTTTTGTTGTTGTTTATTACACAATATTAAAACATTCATGTAGTACAACCAATCATGATGGGTATTAATATAAATATATAGATATAATTTTATGCTCCCAGGGTAGATGTCTTAATTTATAAAACATGGAAATATATTAACTGATCTTAACCTTGGAAGATCTATTTAGCTAGTCTGATTTATTAAAATTAAATATCAATTATAAAATAAATGTCAAAATGGAATATTTTAAATACGTGCTTCCAAATTAAATGAATGTAAACATTGATTAATTATAATAATTTATACAAATACACTTAAATTATGTTTAACCTTAGTTTGGTGAAAAGGATTAGATAGGAGCCCGATCACGGCACAAGAGCGTTTCAGAGAGACTTGGCATTCCATCATGTACAGATACACGATATTTAACAGGTTAAGGCTGATGGCTGTTTGGGGGTTTTGTGGAGAAAATGGCCAGAATCCATGGCGAAGAAGGGTGGCTGCCTCCGTTTCGCAAGAGCAGAACTTGAACTCAACTTCGTTGTGAATACCTATATCAAACAATACATCTCATAAATCACAATTACCCAAATTCATATAGTCTTATTATCATTTATGACTTTCAAACTGATATATATGTAGCTACTTACCTCTGTCATCAACCAGGTTTAATATCTTTTCTTTCCTTATGCACGTTGGTTTATGCTGTTCTGGAGGTGAACCCATGCACTTTCGGATAAAAAATGGTCTGTAAAACCCATTCTATAGAAATAATGAAAATAAAAACTTATAAAAACACTGTCTATGCTTATTCGTAGAGTATGAAGATTCATTTCAATAATTTTTGCTAGCTCACATGTAAACCCTACACTCACCTCCCATTTTTCAAGTAGATGAAAGCAGCATCTCTCTGAGTGAAGTCTAACTGCACAGTCTTCACAGAAAAATTGGTAAGGGCCACAGTCTTTACAACGAACTGTGCCAATAACTTCACGGCCCAGCTCAACACACTGAACGCATGCTTTCCCTTCTATGGCGGCCTCCTGCGTAAGCCACGTTTCCTGCAGATCATCCCTCAATTTCTGCCATTCCTCAACACTCTTACTCTTCCGATCTATCCACTTCTGTTTTTTTACCTCCTTCCCTCTTTCTGTTGGCTGGAATAAATCAATGCTTACGCCATCTGAAGAGGAACCCTCGTCTGTGACAAAGCTTGAGGCAAACGACGTAGTAAATGCATTTCTTCTATGATCTTTGATCGGGAAGTTTACATTTCGATTTCGATTCGAAATCAAAGATCGAACAGTGAAAGAACTGCGATTCTTTGGTTTGGGAATGAACGAGCGTCGCGTTTTGGGCATCGATAAAGAAAAGTATAATTAGATGAGCTAACACTACTAGTAGTACAAAATCCGTAAACAATGTTTGGATGAGTTTCAGCAACCTTGCCGACACGGCTGAAACCGTAACAACGTAACTTCCGGCAAGTAGAGGAAGTTGTCTGTCACGGTTATTAACCATGTTTTGTTAGTTAACTAAGACCGTTACTAGCCGTTAACAAGAAGAGGATCGGGTGTCCTTGATAACGGTTTCCATAGTCAGTTTTATGACTGGGTTGCATGGTAGTGATAGATTGGTTCTGCGACACCAAAGTAGAACAGTCCAACACCAATGCCAGCAGCGAACAGCATAGTGAAGTAAGTAGCGTCACTGTACTCTGGTTTATCATTGGGCTTGCCGAGCTTTAACTTGCCATACTTGGAGAAGAGCAGATAGAGGATGAATATTGCCCATATATCTTGTGTCCCGATGTACAGCCATGTCCAAGTTAGAGTTATCCAATCCTTCCATGTTGGGATTTCTTGCTTAGATGTGTCCGTCCATCGCAGGCAAAATATTACGAATCCCCAGATTATAGCCGCGGAGACAAATGTGACCACAGGATTGAAGTCTACTCGGAAGAAGCGAAATATTTTGAACTTAACATTACGCCATTTCCTTCGTATTTCTTGTTCACCTTCGATGGCCATCTTCCTCGAAGCGTCACTCTGAAATACATCCGATTGAACTGAAGGAAAACTGTTTGAATATCTTAAGGCATTTATATTCCTATCTTAACATATTTTCGTGGGTTTTCAAATTCAAAAACTAAAGAATGCTTTTGTCTAAAATTGAAAGTCACATCTTGTAAGTATTTCTTTTATTTGTCGTAAAAATAGAAAGTACATGTATGCGTAGAATGAATTAAACTGTACAAGCCCGTGAACATAGGATTAAGAGAGCATTTACGAGGACAAAGCGAGGACAAATCATTAAACGTCCCGAGAGATTTAAATAAATTTATTCCAGGTTATTCAGTTACTAACAAGCAAGAAGCAAACAAGTTGAAATAATAAAAGTGTAACTGCATGACTCGAAGAACAAGTCTCAAATTATCACTTATGGACCCGAACAGAAACAATATTAGAAAAAAAGAAATAAGGTGCCAAGCGCTGATACTTACGCTAAAACCAGTTGTCATATAAAAATAATGTGCAAAGTTTGGATTAAGAGAAAACTGAAAATAATCGTAAAAAAAAATTGTTACTAGAAATTTTATTAAAAAATAAACAACTAAATAATTATTTTGCAATGTCATTATAATCTGTTTAGGACTATTTATTTATTTATTTTTTTATTTATTGTCGTGATCGTTAATTTCGAGTGTGCGCGCTTTGGCGTTGATGAAAGAAACAAAAGGAAGGAAGGAAGGAAGGAAGGAAGGAAGGAAGGAAGGAAGGAAGAAAGAAAGAAAGAAAGGAAGAAAGACAACTTTGTGTACTTGAATCTCGAAAGAGCTTCTGGGAAAGTATGAAGCTGCTGTGTTTTATGGTCAGCGGTATTGTTTAGCAGCACGTGTTCCAAGATGGCGGACAAAGTGAAGGTTGTTCGAGAGAGTGTTCTAAGCGAAAAACAGGTTTGAAAACTCCAAATGAAACTATTAGTAATAACAGAATGAATATCATGAACCCTACTTCCAATGGAAATTAAAATAATGTGATATTTATGGAATCAGTAGCTTGATTTCGGCATAAAATGTTGTGTACGAAAAATTGTGTAAGAACTACATTTTTCAGACATAAGCTTAATTTCTTTCATTTAAGACGTATTTTGCCTTATTTATGCAGGTTGATTTGGCTGTTTCTGCTCTCATGAAGAATGTTCAAGAGAAGGAGAAAAGTAAACCAAGCTTGCTTGGAGACCAACAGGTGTTATGGCTGATTCTGGCTCTGAAGAAAATCCCAGCACCAGATAAAAAGCCTAAGAGAATGTGAGTACTAAACTCTGGAGATACTGGGTGATAGATAATAATGGGCTGAGATCATAGAAAACTCGAGCCTTTGGCTAGGAAGGTGGGGGGTTTGTATCCTTCATTTTTAAGGTTAAAGGGACAACATCATGGAAAAGAGGGGGAGAGAGGTGGGGTTGGAGTTATTTACACCTCTGAACCAGGCATGTAGCGGAGATTTACCCCTGGCAGAGTTTCATAGTTTCCATAATCACCGTCAACTTTTTGAAAACTCAGGGAAATGGCAACAGTGCAGTTATTGTTGTTAATACGGACAATGCTAACCAATGAAATCTTTATTTCAGAGCCATTAGTAATTCACTGCATCCAGATGACTCTGAGGTCTGTCTTATTACTAAATCTGAAGACAAACCTATCAAGGAACTTCTGCAGTCGTCTGGGGTCATTTCTGTTAAGA
The DNA here is from genome assembly GCF_029948245.1 of Actinia tenebrosa. Lineage (NCBI taxonomy): Eukaryota > Metazoa > Cnidaria > Anthozoa > Actiniaria > Actiniidae > Actinia > Actinia tenebrosa. Next base: position 4,727,356 of record NW_028292572.1, on the reverse strand, counting down.
AGGTATGTTATGATATTATTGACATTATGGGATAATGCTTACTCATTGCTATAGAAATGAAACAGTAACTGACAAAAGGGTAAATTATACACCTTGAAAAGATGAAAAAACTTACTGACGTTTCGGATGCTAGTCCTTCGTCCAAGTAAAAGAAAAAGAGGTGGTAGAAAGGAGTGTTTATATGATGAGAATAAGACAAAAGAAACCAATGAGAACAAGGTAGGCAAGGAAACGGAAAAAAACCACAAAAGAATGGGATAGTTGAAAGCAAAGCATTTATTATTCCCGTTGGGACTAAGTGTGCCTAATAGGTTAATAATGCCACATTTTTAAAAATATAAATTAACTTAAATAATTACAAGAAAATAAGGGATTAAGATTTTGTCCATAATTCTATGGGTAAGGGGTTACACTTAATACATATTTATAATATCCTAATTATTGCCTTGGGTTTTTAGGTTATCAGTCTAACAAAACTAAAGAAGAATTACAAGTCTTATGAATCCAAAAGACAGTTAGCAAGCTTGTATGACTTGTTCATTTGTGATGACGTTATCTACCATCTATGGCCAAAGTTTCTTGGGAAAGCTTTCTACACTAGAAAAAAGTGAGTTAACCGAGACTACAGAGGAGGGCCGGTGATTATATCACGCCAGATTTTCCCTTTTGCATACTAGTGTCTTATATTTTTCAATCCTAGTCCTCGATCCCTGACACTATGTGGTACTTGGTTCTAAGATTGCCTGGATTTCCAAAAAGTATTATGGTTTTAGTTACTAGAATTGGAATGTATTATTATTGACTGTAACATAGGACGCATAGATGGTGTAACAGTGAGAGTGCTTGCTTCTCAGCAAGGGACATCTGGGTTGAATTCCCTGACTTACCCTCGTGTATATGAAGAATTTTTGGTTGGTTCTCTATCACTCTTCAAGGGTTTTTCTCTGGTTTCCTGTTAGGCTTTCTGTCCACCATGGAGTGGTAAACCTGATTAGATTTAGATAAGATAATACTGCAGAGTGTCGATATTCACAGAATCAATACTATCAAATTACTTTTTAGATTTCCTATTCCTGTCAGTTTGAAGAAGAAAGACTTAAAAGGAGAAATCAATAAAGTCTTACAAAGCACATACATGTCTCTTGGTCATGGCTCTTGTAGGTGAGTAGTCTAAGTCTAAAGGTAGAATAACTCTTCTTAACCGCAGGGCTTATTATAACGGTTAGGTTGCATTCTTATCTGATAAAGCTGAGTCAGCTTGGTTAGACCAAAGGGGGAAAACATGAACTCTAAAATCTGAAACTATAATTTAATTTATGATTTCATTTTGCACCTCAAGGATATCTTATGCCTGAACAAATAAGAAGAAAGCTTTATATATTTTCTTGTTTACTTTTAGTGCCATCAAAATTGGACACACAGGTCTAACAGAAGAAGAAGTTACTGCAAACATAATGGAAACTGCAAAACGCATTGCAAATATCACTCCTCGTGGCTGGAAAAATATCAAATCACTGAACATAAAAACCTTCAAATAAGAACATGCGTAAAAAAGCTTCAATTCAGTGTCTTTACCTATTTATAACTCTCTCCCAGAAAAACCAATAGCGATATAGTCAGAATCGGTCAAGAAACTGAAGGCCACAATAAAAGAAAAGAAACAGAAGAAAAGAAAGGTTAACGGGAAAGAAAATGAATCTGACTCAGAAGTGGAAGAAAGCTAGTCTGAATGTGGCTTTCTCGGCATTTTAAAAATGATAATACGAAAAATGAAATTTAAAAACATTTAAGACAGGGAAGTTAGGGATATAATGATTTTCCATAAATTGATTCCATGTCAGCCAACCTATAGGGTAGGATGACAGATGCAGTGGCCAAGGCAGTGATGCACCAGATGATGATAACTTGGTTTTCTTTGCTCTGAGTAATGTTGTTGTTCATGCGGTGGAAACCGCTATTAAGTTGGACGACCCCGAAACCAAGACTAGTGCAAACACCGAGCATGGTGCAGACCACGCCCAGGATGTCGATGAAGTCACCAAGTGTACCAAAGATGTTGTCACCAAGAAGAGAATGGAAACATGATCTCATGGTCATGGGCATGCCTTTACAGTGGGATAAATATCCGAGGATGAGTCCAATGAGAGTATAGACCACCCATCCATGTACACCCCAGTGAAAAAGGGTTAGATTCAAGGCATCTTGTGCGCGCTGGTTATCTGAATACCTACGTGGAAAAATTTGCAAATTAGAAGATATCATTATTGAAGAAAACTTTTCATTTCATTTTATTAGTGCAGTACTAGCTTTTATTTAAAGCTATTTCAAAAAACGTTGAAGGGGTGTACAATGATAGGTAATTCTCGGTTTTCACTTTACGTCATAGGGTATCGTATTTCCCGTCGTCGGCCATATTGGTGTACGGACGGCTAATTTGCATATGTCAAATTGCAATGTTTTGGCTTAGGTTTTAGTATGTTTGAAGGTTGTAGCAAGGAATCTGACGAATCTGCTCAAGAAATATTAGAAAAACCCGATGAAAAAGATTGCCCTATTGTTCCTCTGTTATCGGAATACTCTAAAAAGCTAGAAAGTCGTGTAAAACGTCGCTATATAGAGAAAATTTCAGTGATTGGTATCGACCCGGCTACCCTGTGGAATGCGAAGTTGGATCCGGAATGTTTACCTCCTATTGAAGCTACGGATCTATTATCCTATTTGGTTTTGGATACCAGCTTTTATACAGCTAAGCAGTTCAAAGCCTTTAAGAGTTTGGAAGCGTATAATCAGATGGTTTCTGGTTTTATCACCAGCGTACAAGGGAAGGCTATCGCGGGAAAGTACGTGGTCTTAGCATAGGTGCGACATTCCCAGCGTATGAATGACCCTCCAATCCCCATTTGGATTATTTCAAGTGAAGAAGGAACTGCTTTTTCGGCCCACCGCATGGGATGTAAGGCAGGTTTAGCGGAAACGTGTTCCCGTGTTGCAAGCGTGCTTTTTTATATCGAAGCATGGACACGAATCAACGGAAAACTAGCGTGTACCCAAGTCAAATGCACGTGGCTTTTGCCGACCTATGTGAATGAAGTTCCCTACGCTAGAGCTCGGGATATCAATTTTAAATCATCTAAGAAGCTAAAAGCTGAGTTGGACTTTAAGATAGATGCCTGCGTTGGGGAGAAACAGTCAGAATCCAGCGCTCAAGCAAGGCCTTGCAAAACATCAAACGTTTTAAGACCACCAAATGAGGGTGAAATGAACGCTCAGCTGGAAAAGTTGAATGGTTTGAATGCAAAACCAGTCATCCTAAGTGTCTTTAAACCTTATTGTGATAGATTTATATCAAGAAGCCAACATGTTGCTACAATACCAGATTTATATGACCCTGGTTACCTCAACCTCAGCTATCCAGACCTGCTAAAAAAATATTTCGAAGTCAATTTAAAGCTTGATGATAGAACACTACATGCCATTGAAGCAGACACAAGAAAGCAATCCAAGGGTAACCTCTTCTACCGACATCGGGCTGGCCACAATGGTGCTTCAGTCAGTTGGTCTGTGGCACACAGTAATCCAACGCAGCCTTCACAATCTTTGATAACGTCTCTCTGCCACCCCCACTTGTTTAAAGTCACCTCAAAAGCTGTTACCCATGGCAAGAAACATGAGGAATCTGCTGTTGAGGCATATGTTTCTCTTATGAAGCAGACTCACAAAGACTTTCAAGTTAGGTATTGTGAAATTATTGTGGATAAAGACCATCCCTGGTTGCATGCCACTCCTGACTTCATGCCTTCTTGTTCCTGTTGTGGAGATGTTTGTGGGGAGGTTAAATGTCCCTATGGAATTGAAAATGGTGATCTTAATTCCTACATCTCAAAGAAGACCTCCTGTCTTGAAAAGGTAAATGGTCAATTCAGGATGAAGAGAAACCACCAGTACTATTTCCAAGTCCAGCAGCAGCTGAATATAACTAAGATGAAGTACTGTGACTTTGTTGTCTTTGCCTTCAATGCTAGTAATCAACCAGTGTTTTATTATGAAAGGATATATCCTGATTGCATCCTGTGGGAATCACTACAACCAAAGCTGACCAACTTTTGGAGGATTTGCATTCTCCCAGAAGTTTTGAGTCGATGGTACACAAGAAAATGCCACATGCCAAGTCTAACACAAGTTTCAGTAGTTTGCAATGACAATTCTATTTGTTATTGTAGAAAAGCTACTGAAGAGGAAACCATCACCTGCTCCAACCCCAAGTGCCCTTTTATAAAGTTTCATTCGTCATGTCTGGGAATAAGTGATCAAGTCCCGAGGATTTGGTATTGTCCTACCTGTCGTCTATTGCCAGAATCCAAAAGAAGTGCAAAAACCAGGAATGCAGCAGAGCAGGATACATGTAACAAAGCACTCAGCCTGGATAGCATCTGCATTTGTAAGTCCAATCCAAGATCAGATCAAAGGCTTCTTGAATGTCACAGTAAAGACTGTAAAAATGGAAAGTTCTTTCATTTAGACTGCCTTAATTATAAAAGGATGCCAAACAAAAGCAGGAGTACATGGATTTGCAACAGCTGCAAAGGAAAGCCCCACAAAGAAAATAAACCTAAAGCATCCCATGCCACCACCACACCACAAGCTGAATGTAATGGTTCTACGTCAACTTCTTCCAAACAATCTACCACTTGTACTTCTTTGAGTCCACAAGATCTTACTTGCAGTGATGACGATAACTGTGTTTATGATCTATCTGACATCAGTGATGATGACCAATTTGATGATCCATCTGACAGTGATGATGCTTTAGAGGTAACTAATGTTATTCAGGGAAACACTGATAAGACTGCCTCTTTGGGAAATTTAACCCAGGCTGACTATGATACCATTGAATCCCCAAGTGGATGTCTAGACTACACCATCGTTCAACAAGCCCACATTTTCCTGAAACAGGTAAATCCAATGATTGATGGTTTTCAAAGAACCACCTTGGGACCAGTAAGGAACTTTGATGTGACATCAAGCGAATTTGTGCAAATTCTTCATACAGGAAATCAGCATTGGGTATGTACAAGTTCTGTAGGCTGTTTACCTGGCATAGTAAACTTGTATGACAGTTTATTTCATGACGTCATTGTAGATGAAGTAGAACAACAAGTGAAAAATCTAATGGCAGACAAATTTGTAAGAATAGATATTGTACCAGTCCAGCAACAAAGAAACGGCAGTGATTGTGGTGTTTTCTCTATCGCATTTGCAACATGTATTGTGCATGGCCTCAACCCTGGTACAGCCAAATTTGATATACCACAAATGCGGCCACATTTATCAAGATGTTTAAAAACTGGAGTGATCACCCCATTTCCATAGAGTTGAACAGCTTTTATAAACTGGTATAAATTTTACATTTAAAATAATATTAACCAGAAGTGTAATAGTGTATACAAGTTTATTATTATCAAAATATAACGGAAGAGTACCCTACCACTAGGATATAAAGGAGCATTCAAAATTTGTCTAGAGGGGGGACTATGATGATTTTGAGGGGGTACCATTTTTCCCCTAAATGATTTTTTGGGAGGGTGGTAACAAAAATGTCCCCAGGAATAAAATAACTTTACCTTGATTGATTGACATCTTTTGAAGGGAAAAATAAAAAATTCATCATAGATCCCCTTCTGGATAAAATATGAACACTCCCTAAGGGTGATCAAGTCATTACCTAATATTTATTTAAGCATAAAAATGCTTAAAACATAATAACATGTTATTGTTTATCTTAATTGAGATATGAGATTATTTATTATTCACTCAATGATAATTATGCAATGGTGTGATTAATAATTGGAAACTATATAATCTTATGAAAATTTTATTAGTTATCAGCTGAGTTATTTTTCAACCTTTGATAAGCTTATTAGTCAGCCACCATCAATGGTGGAATGGTTGAATGTAACATTGTTATTACTGTGCATTCCTGACGATGGACACTTAGCTTGAAATTAATTTATTCAAGATCGAAGGAAGAACTCAGCATTGCTAATATCACATCAAGAATTAATAAAACGATTGTTATATTTTATATTTAAAGTTTTTAAAGTGATACTATTTTATTAGCATTTGACTGAAAATGCTGTCATGAAGTACATCAGAACTACATAATGAAGAAGAAGGTAGAAAAAAATGCAGTTCGTAAGTAAACCATGTAGAGAGAAACTGAAATGAAAGCTCTGCTGAAATCTACAAATGGGGGCTATACATAACCATTTAATTTGAATTTTGATTTTAAAACTGCAAGTCCCTGTAATAATCCATTTACAATAAATACAGCATAGCCCCCTCCACTGTGGGTAATATCAAATAATTAGGTCTTGTTATTTCTATGATTTGTTTCTGTCAGCAGTGCAGGCACTAAAAGTGGGACAATTTTTAAGAGCAAAAAGAAAACAATGCATTCTCAATAATTGTAGAATGTAGGTTTGTGGAAGTGCCTTAAGCTTGGATCCATTTTTTTTAACTAAAACATATTTTTATCAGGATTAACTTCAAGAGCATGATGTTCATCATTGCAGGGAGACTATGACAAAAATTGAATGCATTGTTTTTTTTTCTAAATTCTGATTGCTCATCACTGCCTGAGTGACCCCAGCTAGCTTCATTCCACATGAAAATAACTGAAATTGCCTAGTCAAATGGTACTATAGCAGGGCATAAATTAACCAGAGCAGAGCAAACCTTTATGATTCGATCAAGTGCTGGAATTCTATCTTCAGTAGGTCCATGAGGATTACTCATTAAAAAATCAGTTTGCAGTGTTCCCTGTAACATTGTATACTTGCTGCGCAAAAGACCAATGACTCTTTCCACATGGATGCGAACTTTGGCAATTCCCCTTGTGGTTTCAACATCAACAGGGTCAAGCTGCTCTTTGCCTTTGGTGAAAGCTGGAATTACCAGCTTTGCCCTCCTGAATGCCACACTATCATGTATCGTGATGCCCCGATCATCCATCACCATGTCACCAGGAACCAACTTGCTTAAAATCCCACAGTTCTCTGTCAAAAACTTATCTGAGGTTCTACCACCCCATGCCTCAGAAACAAATGAAATTGTGCCTTGTGGAGTTATTCCAATCAAGACTTTGATGGTGTTGTGATGTTTGTAGGAACTGAATGTTTGTGCTCTAGCAAGTAAGTTTGTAGGTTTCTCGATAAAAATCTCGAAACAGTCAATTATTACGGTCGTTTTAGTTCCAAAGCTGAACTTAAAACATTGTGGCATTGGTCGTATCAAGCTTTCACGGTCTGGCCAGTGGATAAATGGAGTTAATCGTATGTCCATAGTTGTCAACCAAGAATGAAATGTTCTAGATACTGTGGGCACTGAGATGTTGAACCTATAAGCTAGGTCTTGGTATGGCACATCCAATCTTAACTTTATCAAGACCAATACATATTCTTGAAAAGGACTCAGGGTTTGGGAGCGACGGGAAGCAAACGGTGACACGAGTTCAAACACAAAGTTCAGGATTTCATAGGAGGGAAGGCCAGTATAAAACAGTACTCTATCGTCGCTATTTCTGAAATAATCTTCGGTAAAATCGGTGACTTTCTCGCTTGACTTAAATAAATAATCAAATTCGTAAAAAATTCATAAAACTTAATCTTTGGCGTACGTGCCAACCCTTCGGTCTGAGTGCTCATCTCGGCAAAGCTTTTGACCTCAGTCTGCGATGATTTTTCGTTTTCATCAATGTATTGATCCGCGAACGACACATCAATTTCTTCTGTTGTCGAAGATGCAAAAGAGATAGTAGAGACTTGAGTCCCTTCATCATTCAACCGAAGTCTTTTCTCTTCGATCGTTGTTTTTGTGTCTTCAAGCTTCTTCTTTCTTCTAGCTTTGGCTCTCTCTGCTCGTTCCTGGACTACTTTCCCCTTGTCTTTGTTGTTACTTTTCGTGTGCCCAAGGTTGAGTGTAGGCACCCAATCAGCATTATATTTATCCCAGGGTTTTGCTGGACGTCCGGAGATAAAATGACGGCTACAAACACGGTCGTTTTTCAGGAATTGTTCCGTCAAGTCATCTCTGCTTATCGCCGCGATCCACTTCGTTCGACGCTTTATTGAAAGCTCTTCTGCCTCTTCACCGTGATTGCTATCAATTACTGGCACTGTGAAGAAGGAAACATCTTTATCTCGACCACTTCTTGCGTGGCAATCCACAAATAAGCACAGAACCATCTTAACTTTACTTCATACTACGAGCACCTCAAGTGTTTGTTTGTACACCACTATGGCGGATAGCAACGGTTGTCAAGGATTTGGTCACGTGAGTGAAAACCGAGAATAAGCAATAGGCGATAAGTGATAGGAGATCGTTCAAATCCACCGCGAAAAACAGGCTCGTGCGGTGCGGCCTATACTACTAAAGTACCACTCCTAAAACCGTTTATGTACTTTTATGAAAAAACAATTATGAGGAGTTGGAGAAACATGCATTTATTATAAGTTAAACACATCATGTTTTCAGCTTTCTCACCATTAATGTTTTTTATCATAATTCCATAAATGGGAAGTTAATATATTCAAGGCAATCAAAGATGGCGGTGCCTTTTGAGTCTCCCGCCAAATTTAGAAATGCTTGGTTAATACTACTTATTTTATTCATTGTAATGTCCTATAAAAGTCCTTTGGATATAACTGAAGAATCTTCATTACTTTTGGATGGCCCAGAATTTATTCGTGACAAGATATTTACACCAAAGTCTCGTCCGTTACTCCAAGAGCTATCGAGTAGCAATACAAGAAAGAAGAAGTATTTTGGAGCGAAGATAAGTCGTTATTCCAATAGTGATTCATGCTTTCAGCTCTTAAGAATCGCTAAAAGCGGTGATGTAGCCTTAAATCCTGGTCCACCTAAGAAGAATATTCAAACTGACGGACTACGTAAACCGAAATGTCAGCATTGCACACGAACCATTGCTAAGAATCATAGAACTGTCCAATGTAAAACGTGCGAGCTTTGGTTTCACATGAAGTGTGCAAGTATACTACCGAAGGACTATAAACCGTCCTTATCATGGATGTGCTCTAAATGTTTACTGAATGCTTTGCCATTTAACCTTAGTATAGCTTCTGATGATCTCGAAAATGATGTCCGGGTCTCGTCCAGTAACTCTAGTCCATCGAGACAAGTACCAAGTATCCTATTAGAACGAACGAAGAATCAAAGTGACCTTCTACTTGTGCATTTGAATATTAACAGCATTCAAAACAAGTTTGAAGAGCTGAAACTTCTTAACAAAGATCTAAAATCACAAATTATATTCCTTACTGAAACCAAGATAGATTCCACCTATTCTGACGATCAATTTGCTCTTCAAGGATATAACATCTACAGGAAGGATAGAAAGAAGGGAGGTGGTGGTATAATGGCATACGTATCTTTGTCAATAACACCTCAGTCCAGAGTCAAGATTCCGGGAAAATTCAACCTTATAGAAACTCTAGCAATAAAAATAAAAACACCAAGCAATAGGGACATTCTGGTTGTTGGCATCTATCGCCCTCCAAAAGTGGTAGGTAAAGATTACTACAATAAGCTGAAAGAAGAATTGAACACAATTGGTATGTGGCAACAATAGATCACGTGTCAAATTCCCCCATAGCAACAAGTCTCTGGCGGGCAAGCTTTCCAGACATTCCTTGACAACAACAAGAGTTTAAGTAGCGGAGCGTGACCTTTCCAGAACTATAGTGTCTGTTTTATCCTTATATTCTTTCTCAAAGCCGTTGATTTTCCAGAAGTACTTTGTTCGGATATTTTTCTATCTTGTGAACGTGTTTTAAACGTTTCAAATCAAAAACAGAAGGTTTTTTAGCGACTTGAAGACGAAGCGTCGAGGGTGAGACGCACGTGAAAATGGCGGATTTCACGGGTAAGTTGTTTACATGAGTTTTCTGTTATTCCAGAAACTAATGTTGATTATTTCATAGAAATACTTTAAACTATGTCATACGAGTTTATTTTCGGACTCTTAACTATGGTTTTGCTAAACATCGCCGAGTTTAAGCCATTTTAAGTCCCAACAAACTGCCTCTTGTGCTTGTTATATTCTCGGCGTAGCTAGAGGTGTTATATCAGTAATACACCGGATAGCCAAGATCTACAGTATATATGAGGCAGTTCTTTTTTTAATATGGATATGCAAAGAGCATAATTTAATTTTGTTTCAATATTTATTGCGTTTTAGCTGAGTATATGACGTACGAAACCTCGAATAGGGACTATGGAAGCACTGAGTCCAAGACACGATTTCACTGCAGTGCTCCTTTGTGCAATGGGGATTCGCGCTACAACCCAGCACTTTCTTTTCATCGATTCCCTAAAGACGCAACACTAAGAAGTGCCTGGACCACAAAAGTAAGGCGAGACGAAGGACCCTATTTCAAGGCAAATATGAAAAATTGAATGGTCTTTGCTTTCTTCAGTAAGATAATAATAGTTTTGGTCTCTTTTCAGATAACACACAGCACGAGGGTTTGCTCGAAACATTTCTTAGACAGTGGTTACCGTCCCCCAAACAACTCAGGAAAAAGACTTCTCAAACCTGGCGTCGTTCCTACAATGTTCGACTGGTCTGGTAAAACCACTCAAAGGAGAAAATTGATACGACAAGTTGACAGGTATATATATTTATATATAAAAAAGGAAATGTGCCTAATTTACTGTTGTGAAAAATCCAACAAATAAATTGTATGGATATGACTGTTATGAGGGGAAATAATGATAATTCATTCAGAGTGCTGTCTTTGCCATTAATTTTACTTATTACTTCTGTTTTAGTGGGACTCAGACTGACGAGAGTGAGGATGAGAATGATAATAATGTACCTGAGCCCTGTCCTGATTCTGAAGCAGCACCACAGCCTGAAAGAACTCCTGTTGAAGCAGAAACAGAGGCCCTGAGAGTAGCATATGGTGCAGCTCAAGTTGAAATAGAAGCCATCAGAGCCCAAGTTGCAGCCTTAAAATTGCACAAGTTTGGTATAGAAAAATTTTCCTCTGATGATGACCTCATAAGGTTTTACACTGGTTTTGCTACCTATAATCATTTTTACAGTTTTTATGATTTTGTCGCACCTTCTGCTCAGTACATGAAGTATGTTTATTCTGCTGGTATTCAAAAAAGCAGGCCTTCAGCTCGCACTATGATTTTGATTGATGAGTTGTTTTTGTTTTTAGTTAGAATAAGACTAGGTTTGTTTGACCAAGATTTGGCCGATAGATTTCTTATTAGCACATCATCTGTTAGTAGAAAAGTGACCACTTGGTCTAATTATTTATATTTTATCCTTGGCACCCAGCCAGTTTGGATGTCCAGGGAGGCAATAGATGAGTACATGCCACAGTCTTTTAAGGACATGTACCCAACCACCAGAGTTCTTTTAGATTGTACTGAGTTGTATGTTCAGACCCCTTCCTCACTTTTGCTACAGTCACAGTTATATTCTTCTTACAAAAGTAACACCACTCTAAAGGGTCTGATTGGAATAGCACCTCATGGTGCTATTACCTTTGTATCTTCTCTGCACACAGGGTCTATTTCAGACAAGGAAATTACACGATGATCAGGTATACTAGATTTATTGGAAGATAATGACTCGGTAATGGCCGACAAAGGCTTTGACATAGAAGACCTCTTATTAAAAAAGAAAGTCAAGCTAAATCTCCCCCCATACCTTCAAAGCAAAGGCCAGTTTTCCATTCGTGAAGCCCAACAAACAAAGTCAATTGCTAAATTACGAATTCATGTGGAAAGGGCAATACGTAGAATTAAGGAGTACCACATATTTGATTCTGACTTTCCATTGAACATGCTTGGTACAATCAATCAGGTTTATACCGTTATTTGCCTATTGACCAACTTCCAAGGTGCACTCATAACGAGCCACAGCGAACAAACTTTGCGAACAGCAGGGGTACCAGTTGATAAGGTGTGACGTCATAATCTGGTTATATTGTGGTTTCAATATTTCAAGATCCTAATATAATTTGGCGCGAATTACGAAGTAGAACGTAGGTCAAGAATTCAACTACCAAAGTGGCGCACTGGTCGAAAGCCTGCTGCTGGCTTGAAGGAAGGCTGTTATCCAAGGAGAAAGGGATTTCCGTAACCTGCCAGAGTTTTTGCAGCACTTTTAAGGCAAAGAAAGGAAATAGTTCTTGAAATACAATAGATATCAACGAGAATAACAGACTTTTTGATTTCCCGCCAAACTGTGTTTATGCCCAGGCACGACATAGTCCGAAGGCATTTCGCAAAGGCCTGATAAACGCTCATGTTTAAATCTATAATTTACTTTAGGTAGAACAACCCAGAGGTAAGTTTCTGATATGCGGTTCTCATGACTTTAAAGGTCAAACTTAATTTTATTCAGTATTAAAATCATTTTAGCATACATCTGTACCTGAGTGCTTTGGGCATATTGATTATGCTTAGCTGGTTCATCCAGCATGAAGTCCTGGTCAATTGTGATTTTTTAGAGCCTGAGTGCTTCGGGTATGTTGAACTTAACTGTTCTCTATACTTAGCTGGTTCATCCAGCATGAAGTCCTGGTCAATTGTGATTTTTCAGAGCCTGAGTGCTTCGGGCATATTGAACTTATCTGTTCTCTATACTTAGCTGGTTCATCCAGCATGAAGTCCTGGCCTGAGTTTGTTATTTTGTCGAAGGAAATCAAAGCATTTCGTCGTTCAAAAAATGATAATTTAATTCAGGTAGATTGCAGTAAGAATTTTTTTTCAAATTGTTCGAAAAACATCTAAAATATGGTATTTATTCGACGCTTAGAGAAGAAAAGCTATTATCCCTCAGGTATACCTCGAGTCAGTATGATCTGGCCACGGGGACGGCTGGGGTCAAACGAGCAGCAGTAAGGGGGACTCGCGGATGGGGTACCGGGAGGCCCGGGTATTACCCCCGCCAAGTACCATGCGAGTCCCGCGGGTATTACCCACGCGATGATTCCCTTACTGCTGCTGTGTTTGCGAATCTATGATAAGAGTATATTTTTTCCCCCTTGTTTTGGGAAGATACGCCAAACTACGTGTAGCGTCGCAAACGAAGGTTAAAATATTTCCTAGATATAGATGGACGACATCAGGAGCATTCGAAACAAAACTGTGCGCAGGCTGCGAACTCAGGTGTTGGATCGTTTGGACGCCGACTTCGCCTTCACGACATTTACAGAAGGAGACATAGAAGAAATCATGGACGACGAAAGAGCTGAAAGAATAATCAACTTGATGCCAGAAGGTAACTACCGTCTTGAATTGACGTTCATAAAGTATTTAGATGGCGATTGGGTGATAGAGAGGGGTCGTTATCCTATCCGGGCGTCTGGTAAGCAGAACCTGTTTGTATTGAACAAGGATACGAGACCTGGTGCGATGGTGGGTATAGACGCGTTATTCTATGAAGTTGCTTATCCTGTTACTGTAGTTATCTACGGCGCGTATAAGATTGAAGAGCCAGACGTTAGAAAGCTCAGGCCGATGAGACATCCCGGCAACTGCGTGGGTAAGTTGGTGAGGGAGTTCTTTGAGGATTCTTCCCGTGGTGGTAAGTTAACCCCAAAGAGAAAAGAAGCCATAAGAAAATGGGAGCATGCTACTCATAGGGCTGGAGCGACGATAGTTAACATCAAGAAGCTAGAAACCCTCTTAGAAAGGCGCATACATGTGAAAGATATCACGGATGGGTACATTTATCCTGGGACGCATAAGTATGGCGGTAGGGGTGCTCCTATTGTCATTTACCAACACAATGCGCATGCTTGGAGAGAACTAAGATTTCCTAAGAAGAAAGAGACAAAGGTCTACGAGAATTCTCCATTGGTGGAGTTAATCCATGAGAATTCTATTTGGCTGATGGATTCAGAAGGAAGTCAGTTTATGACGCAAGATGGTACTCTTTACCGCCCCGAAATCGAACATCTACGCATCCAGAGCGCCTGCGAAACCCTTGGGGAAGACTTCTCAGATGAAGTGCTCAGCTCTCGCAGCTTGGACTTCTTAGCCGCGAAAAAGAGAAACGGCTGGAAACCAACCCCAAAAGAGTTTAAAGATATCTCCAAGGCCTGCGTAGAACACGGTCATGGAGGTCTTTGGAACATGGAATACAACGAAGACGAGTAGTGTCTCGTTAGATATGAAACATTGTTACCCAGCATCTTTCAAGGGTTTAGGAGATTGTAAGGAATATTACGATAGATACGGACATCCGGACTCTCAATTCTTTAGGGTGTCTCTAGACGGCAGCTACGACGCGCCAGCAACGGGGTTCGTCAGATTAACGTCTTGGAAGTTGGCTAAAGACTTGCACCCCATAATTTACGCATGGTACGTGAAGCATCTACAAGAGAAAGAATGGATACCAGTGCCATTGTTAAAGTTCTTAGAAGAGCGCGAACTCTTAAGATACACAGCGCATGAAGGCATACTTTGCCATAGCGCCTACATGAAGTGGCTCCCAGAGCACAACCCAACCGCCCGAATTATCAGGCAAATTTACCCAGGGCGCCAAAGAAGGCGAGAAACACATGCAACGGCGTTTAATAACAGACGAAGGAGAGTTAAGCTTCCTCATAAAACGTGCCCACGATCAAGGAACAATGGTGTCTGTAGAGAAATGGGATTACCTCGTAGATGATGAGCTGCATAAATGGAATGCGCTGTGTTATTACCAGGACCATCGACCGCAGTATTACCATTTACGTGACAGCATGTTAGCCTACGCGCACATTAACCTTCTCGCAATGCTCTTGCGGTTTGACAAAGAAGACATTCCACGCGTAGCCACGGATTCCCTATACGTGAAACCGCATGTATTGGAAAAGATGAAGGAATTATACACTGCCGATGAACTCGCAGAAAGTGGACAATGGCGCGTTAAAGATGAGGAGATAAGAGCCTGGAGGGCACGTGTAGAATATCACGGAGAACACACCCGCGGTTCCATTACGCCGACGGAAGAGCCACTGCCCTCAGTTGCGGGCCCTATTTCCTACCAACGCTTCTCTTACCTTTACGGTACGGAAGGCAGCGGTAAGACGACGCGTGTGTTAGAACTCTTTCCTAAGATAAAGGTGCTAACGCCAACGCATCGTTTGGAAAGAGAACTCTGCGAAATGGGCCACGACGCGCAGACTTACCACAGCTTCTTTCGCTGGAATGGCCAAAAGTGGGTACTAGAAGCTATTCAGGACATACTTCCCGTGATACTTTGGGATGAAATCTGTACCGTGCCCTTAGAAATCTTGCAGGAGTTCGTAGACTTCCTCCGCGGGAAATGCCAAGTTGTATTTGCCGGGGATCCATGTCAACCACCTCCTATAGCCGGAGAAATGCCCCATGAATGGTTAAAAGAAATGGTAAACTATCATGAAGAAATTAACACAGACTACCGTAGCAAGGATCAAGTGAGAAAATTAAAGGCAGAATTAAGGGGCCTTAGCGACGCCGAACAATCTAAGGTGTTACGTAAGAGGGTACGAGCAAAGTCTTACGAAGACTTCCTGTATTCTTGGCATCCTGAGGATTTGGTGTTAAGCAGTAAGCGAGCAGCACAGTCGCGCATACAAAAAGATCTACTGAGAATACACCAGGAGCGGTTCCCTAGTCATTTGGTGCCCGTTTGTTATAAGCCGCGTGACAACCGCATGCAAAGAAGAGATGTCTTAGTACCCGGTACCGACATCCAACTGCAGAACGCAGTAACGCACGATAAAGCCTGTGCACCCATAGAAAAGGTGGATAAAATAACCTCCCATCCAGACTGGCGCTTGGGCTATTGTATGACAGTCCACAGCGCGCAAGGGCTTACCATAAAAGAAACCTTATGGATCATAGACCAGCGGCTGTGTTGGAGCAACCTTATCTACACCGCCGTAAGTCGCGTAGAATATGCCAAGCAACTAAATAGAGCCTGGGGTCCGCAACTGCGCTACGATAAGACGCCAGAGGACGTAGCCAAAGAGAACATTGCTAAGAAACTCCTTCGCTACAAGCGGCACGACGAAGAAAAAAATATGACGTTCGACTTATGTGTAGACGACGTCTATAAGAAAGGGGCGCGGTGTGCCAAGTGTAACATACCTCTACTATGGAGGTTTGACCCAAATGACGATCAGCAGTTCTCCGTGGATCGCATAAATAATAAACGCGGCCATTGCAGAGGTAACGTAAGACTGACATGCCTAGAGTGTAATCGGGCGCGTGGAGCAGCACTACTCTGAGTCTTTGGGGACTATGAGCAGCTCTTCCTTGACAAATCCACGACTTCGGCCATCTAGGTAATACAACATGGGTTGCCCTTCCTTGGTGACGGACTTCGAGATCTCATACGTTTCCAGGGACCAGTTAGGATCCGTGGATCTCTTACTGCCACCTTCGAGTTCCCCCGGCTGATAGAGGTATCTAACCATTATGTTGCGGGGTAGCTTTTTTTCCTTCAGTCCGACCGCCCTTGAACTTCTGACGTAGGACTTGTGTTCCACGTGTTTCTTTTTTATGGCATCCTTGGGTTTCATTCCCGTAGCCCTGGCCGCCTCGTTATTTAAAGCCGCGACGACCTGGGGGAGCCTCTGAGTCCATTCCCTGTTGGGTTTGGAGGGATCTTCCAGCTCTTTCCAATACTGGTATCCAAAGAGACGCTCGGCCAAGGTCTTATTGAATCTTTCGACAATGCTCTGACCCCTGTGGTACTCTGCTTCGGCTCTCCTAATCTTAGTGCTGTGGCCTTTCAGGGTCTTAGTAACCACGCCCATGAACTCCGTCCCCGCATCCACTTGCAGCAGCTTAGGCCATTTCAAGACGCGCTTATAAATCCTACCTAGGGCTTCTGCGACTACCCAAGAATCCTTGCTGATTATGGGTTCGGCGTCCTTGTATCTGCTTGCGATATCGACTACGGTCAAAGCGTACCTATAGGTCTTTCTTCTCACCTTGTCGTACGGCAAGAAAAACAAATCCGCCTGATGAACTTCATTAGGGGCATTTACGGTGAAGCTGGGTCTGGGAATGTACTTAGGCACGTGAAGATAAACCTGCCAGAGGGTTTGTTTTCCTAGCCAGTTCTTAGCCGTTTCTTCTGATACCCTGGCCGCGGCTGCAAGTTTCTTGATAGCTGACGCTCCTCTCCAATAGCCTTCGGGCCCATAGTAAATCCTTTTAAGTTTGTCATCTACGCGGCCCATTATATGAATAGAATCGCGCTTCGCTTGATTCAAGCGAAGGATAGGACAAGATTGATCTTACGTCCGTTAAAATCCACCGTCTTTCCGTCCACCTTAATGGTGATGTTTATGCGTTCTACCAAATTAGACAAATCATAGCTCAAAGAAATGGGCGCGTATTCTAACAGATCAAATGGATTAACTTTGGGCAGAAACTTGGACATAAGAGAAGACTTTTCTCCATTGCTGTAACTATTGACCAAGTCGCAATAGACTTCGTAAGAGGATGCGACTTTCCATTTCACGGGTATGGCCGTGTTGGTAATTTCCTTGCCTGAGACACCTAGTAAAGATCCCCATGCATCAGCTTTTCCTAGGGTTACCGAGAAATTGTTAGGAAGATTATGTTTGAAGGTCATTTCGTGTGGTAATCCCGTGGTGAGAGTATAACCGTACTTTGCTAATTCTTTTGCCAGTGTGATTGGGGTGTAATGTCCATTGGGTAGCATTACGCCTTGATAATTGTTAGACCCCGTATGCTCGGTAACCATGCCATTAATTAAATTATACCAAGAATTGTACAAAGAGCAACTTATGAGCTGGACCTTACAGGCTTTGATGGGGGGATTCAGATAAGTGGTAAAGTCATTCTTGTCGCTTTCCAAAAAGACGATCATTATATTCTAGGCACCAAAGGCGCCACTGCTTAGACTAAGTATGCCAAAGCTACGCCTCCCGCCAGCCCTGCAACTCCTACAAATACCAGCTCATTGTCTTTTTGTTTCTTAGAAGGCTGGTAGTAATTCTTAAACTGAGGCTTTTTTAACCCCGTCGATGCCGCGGGGTGTGGTTGCGCATAGAGCTTAAAGGTGTAGTCTGTATTTTCGAAGTTCTTATCCGCCTGCATCTTGTCTTGGTAGTTCTTGTCCAACCAATCCCTGTAAGCTTGTCTTTTTTCATTCCAAGCCGCCACGTCCCTTTGATACTTTTCCAGCGCTAAGTCGTGTCTTTTTCTTTCGGCTTCGAGACTACTTCCACCAGTTACCGCTTTTTCTATGTACTTACCTGCGTAACTGGCGCCAGTAAATGCTAAAGCAGCAATTAGTGAACCTCCTATCATAGCAGCCATTATACATTAGGGATGTACTTTTCCTTCCGTAGGTAATCCTTTACCATGATAGCCCCACCCACGGCAGCGGTCATCTTAGCAAAATTAGCGAAGCTCTTGCTTGGGTCTTCAGTAAAGTCGTCTTTGAGCACCTTCTTACCTCCCCAACCAATACCCGCAACAATGGAAGTAATAATAGCTGCTTCTTCAACAGTTTTCAATAAGGCGGTTGACATTATATTACAGAGCGAGAAGGTTATTCCATTACGGGTATTTTGCTTCTAGGCTCCTGCGTCACATGTACGGGTTCTACTTTCGGCTTCGTTGCCCGCCATTGTAAGTAGAGGCTGCCTGCTGCTATAGCAACTCCCAACGCGCCAATTACGTAGCCCGGATTAATAAAGGATTCGCCTTCGTCCTCCACCTTTTCTTCTTTTTTGGCTTTGTTCTTCCTGTTCATCTCCGCGAGCTTCTTCCCCGCGGCAACTCTGCCTGGAGATTTAGCCTTGGCAATCTTTTGCTCCTCTTGGGTCTGCTCTACCTTCGACTCCGGTTCACTCATTTATACTACGGACTTGAAGGACTTGATAAGTAACTTATGGATGACTTGGGTAAGGACTTGATAAGTACTTAAGGGCGACTTGATAAGTACTTATGAATGACTTGACTAGGTACTTAAGGTAACCTGAGTAACTCCCGTGGATGACTTAACTAGGTACTTGATCAGGTACCTCGGCAAGTGCCGCCTCGAATACCCTTTCGACTTCCCTGTCCTTCTTAAAGTCCTTCCAAGATGTTCCGAAAGAACCTAGTACCTCCTTCAAGTCGACATGCTGAGCTACGTGAAGTGCCGCGGAGGCGACTGCCATTAACTTACCACACTTCAAAGACAACCACCCGCAGGTTATCTTAAGTTCTTGGGATATGACATAGTCATCTTTTATATCCTTATGCCGTTGCTCCACGTCGTCTATGGGCAGCGCAAGTCCAAGGAGCTTGGTGGCCAACTTGATAGCGGAGTCTGCTACGGCATCCGTGGTCTTACTTGCAAGGGCGGCCTCGTACCTCTTATGGAACTTCTTAACTTCCTCGTCGGACAACTTATTGACCTGCTCATGGGTAAGTTCCTTGCGTATCATTTCCTTGCACTTCCACGAAGACACAAGGACGTTAAGTTGTTCCTTGAGGTTACGTACTTTCGTCTAGCTGTGTGGGGACTTCATCTATCAACTGCTCAATCTCCATATATCTTTATGGAATAGGGAAACCTCAAAGAGAAGATCATCTTGGAATGTTGGTGCGTCTTTAGATGCCGCATGTATTCGTGTAACTGTTCCTTGGATATCTCGCCGCCATAGTCGCTTAAGATGGTTTCCAGATCACTCTTACTTGGAGTATAAAATACGACAAGCGAACCTATGTTTTCCCTAAAGGGCTTAGAGACGCTGGTAAGCTGCTGCGAGAGCAACCAAACGCTAATGTTGTCATGCCTGCCGCTAAAGGCGAGTTTAACGAGCTCTGAAGTGCGTCTTTTTACGTCGTCCACAAAGGCAATGTCATCCAGTATGAGCAAGGTTTGCGTATCTTTAGGGAATTTGTTATGCCAGAACTTAAGATGTGCAGATAACTCGTTAGGGTCTAAGATATCCACGAAGAAGTCGTCATCTTTCGCGCCTACGCCCGTCCAGGTGCGGTTATTCACGTAGGTGGGGCAAAGTAGCACTATGTAGTCGAAACGGTATCTAAAGGGCCCTAATAGCTGCTCTACTACGAATTGGGTCTTTCCGCAGCCGGTGGGTCCTACTATCAGAGCGTTACAAGGCATGTGATCTGGGTTCATCATTTACTAGGATTTCTTACGAAATCCACTAGAGGCATACTTGCTTGCCGAACTAGAAGCACATTTATTTGCTGGTATATAAATGGAGCCCGTGGAAGCAGTAAAAGCAATGGTTAACGTCGTCAAAGAAAAGTCAGACTTGGAGAGGACGGTCGAAATGCAAAGGGAGGAAATAGATCGGTTGAATGGACGCGTAAAGGAGCTATATGAGGAAATGTGCGGTCTGAAGCGCGCAGAGCGGTTTGGCGCGCTGATAACGATGGCAGGTTGGGCGAAAGATTCCATTAAGGATTTCATGAGATATCCCATGTAGAATGTTAAGATGCGGTTAAATTATTGTTAAGGAAGGTCGGAAACCCTCCCAGAAACCCCCTCAGAATGTTAAATGGAGGTTAAAGTATTGTTAAGGAAGGTCGGAAACTTCTCCAAAAAGATGCCTCAGAATGTTAAATGGAGGTTAAAATATTGTTAAGCATATATGGACTGCTTGAAATGTAAGAAGGTATTTAGTACCAAGCAAAGACTGCAATACCATGTTTGGCATGGGGTTTGCACAAAGAAGCCAATTAGTAAGGTCTGCAATCACTGTAATAGGGAGTTCAGCACTCTTCAGAAGCTGCAGCAGCATGTCAAAAAGGGGGTTTGCCGTAGAACAACGGAATGTAATTACTGTGCTAAGGTCCTTAGTAGCCGCCAACGTCTTCAGACACATAAAAAAAGACACGAGAAGCAATACCAATTCTTTGCAGAGAAGTACGATCTGGAAGGAGTGGATTGTTACCAGTGCGGCGATCTGATGAGTCGTTGTGAACATAAAGATGATTACCTAAGGAATCGAATAGACTACTTTAGGAAGATAAGTAGGACGCTACCCCGTTTTGACGAGTTAGAAGACGTCCCATGGACTAACAGGGAATACTGGAGGCAGCAGTGTGGGAGATGTGAATGTGTAAGAGAGGAGGAACACATATTCAACTGTCTCTTAACCAAGTCTTAACCTCAGCTTAACATTTTGAGGCATGTTTTGAAAAAGTTTCCGACCTCCCTTAACAAAAACTTAACCTCAGCTTAACATTCTGAGGCATTTCTCAAAGGAGTTTGATGGGGTCCTTAACGAAGTCTTAATCACCATTTAACATTCTGGGATGGTTTCTAGGAGGATTTCCGACCTTCCTTAACAAAGTCTTAACCGCCATTTAACATTCATCTTTGAATATATGGACTGTATTACATGCGAACCCCCTGCTGACTGCATCGTTAAAAAAGAGTCGCCGAGCAGAGATACGACTGCCGACGACCCTATTTTGAATGCGCCTAACCACATAGAGGCGAAGGAAGGACGCACTTTGCGACGTCAAAGGCTCAGCGGCCATCCTTCTTCCCATACGACCTCAGATGCGTGAACTCCTGTCCTTCGATGACGTAACGAACGCGATCCGGCGCCCACAGGCTGTACGTGACACCCTCGTGCGCCAATAACAACCGTAGCCTGTCAATATCTTCAAAGGCTACGTAATTTTTTATTTCGTAGGTAACGCCCTCCTTTAAGTCTCGCCAGTGTATCTGCCTCACAGCCTCAAATGCCATATATCCTATGGAATATCTTTAAGTGCGTCTTTAAAGTGTCCGTGTTCCTAAAGCGCTTGCAGCACCACCTACAAGGCAGGCGAATTCCACGCGCATACTCCGCGATGGCTCTGCAGATGCTGTCGTAGTCGTTGCTAATGAGCACCTTAAATCCATTTTCCTCGTAGCCGTTTAAGAGGCGGCGCTGATCCTCAGACAATACCCCGTTGCCTTTCGGAGTCTTTAACTCGATGCAGAATCCACGGTAATGTTTATGGGCGTTCAAAATAAGCAGATCAGGCTGGCCGCGTTGGTAGCCCTTCTGCCAGCACTTTATACGCTTGCCGTCCGAATCCTGCAGTTCGCCTAGGCCGGGTGCTATGAGCATTTGTGGGTAAAAGCGGCGGATGTAATTTACCACCTTCTTATGTAAGTCAAACTCATTCTCGATTTTGAATATCAATTTGTTGGGGCCGTCAAAGCGCAGCTCTATCTCATACTTACCGGTCTTCCTTAATGCTGGCAAGACTTCCTCAAAGACCCAATCCTGAAACTCCACGGCCTTTGGCAGCGTGGAGCTAAATATCAATTGATACAAGCCAGGCTCGGTTATAAACACGGAATGTGGCTGTTCATTAAGGGCGCGGTGGTTTGTGACCCCCCTTACTTCATCCAACCTTTTCTTGTATTTATCAGAAACGTGATCCCTAATTGCATCTCTTGTGCGTTCATATCCTAACGCGGTTGCCACTTCCTTTTCCTTAGAGTACAAAGTTTCGCCTTGCACTATGTATCGCAGCTTGGTGTCGTTATTTTCAAATACGCGTAGCATCGTATATATTGGAAATATTTTATCATCGATTCATCCGCTGCGCCTCTAGAATGACTGAGGAACGAAGTCGGTGAGCAAATTAATATGCGACGCTCTTAAGTTGATTCATTTCTACGCTCAACTGTGCGTCAGACACGACGAAGACGTAGCAGTTTATCTTGTCGCCGTCGCCTGCGGAGGAATTCTTTGTGCGCTTGATCTCCAAAGTGATGCCGTCTTGAGTGTTTACCAGCCGCAGACCCTGACCGTGCATAGATTCATCGTTCGTCGTGCGCATGTCAATCCACAGCGCATATTTATCCTTAAAGAATTCCTCAGGGCTAATTTGGTCGCCAAACTTACGCATTGCCTCCCTGTGCACGTCTGCGCGTTTTATTCCCTTGGAGTAGACCTTGTTTGGAACGCCGTTGACATTCACCCCCACGTTAGTAATGTTGGGGTTGTGAAAGGCTTCGCTGTCGCGCTTACCAGCCTCGTAGGGTTTGGCAAACACCAGCATTAACCCCGTGAGACTTCTTCGTGGGAGGTTAATACTTTGATGGATAACCTCGTCCGTCTTGTCCAGAAAGCTAAACGTCTTGTACATCACTACGTGGTCGTAAAGGAATGCTTTTTCGGCGCTATATTCCATGCCAGCGCTACGGGCCAGCTCTTCGCTGTATACCGTCTCGTACTGCAGCTCTAAGTTGGTGATAGAATAGGGGTGAACGGCTCCACTAATTGCGCTGTCCATGCCTCCAATGACGTTCGTAGTGTCCGCCAAGGTTACTTCAAACTGTAACTCGGATAACTGTCTGGGGTAGTACGCACCATGGTTCGTAATCACTTCGAAATCCAAAGGGATAACGTACTTGCTACCATAGGCGGTCTTTACCCTTGTTGCGTCTGCTACTGCGGTTGCTCCGCTGGAGTCCGTAGGCGCTGGGTTGGTATCACTGCGAAGCTTACGAAGGATAACGCTGCCAATTCCCTGCTCTATCTTTTGTGCACGGTCAAAGGCTGTTAGCCACAGATCCTTATACGTGGTGTACAAATCGTACCTATTCAAGTCCAAGAGGGATTCCCCGGCAAACTTTATTCTCATCTTAGAGACGAGGTTCCTACCTACGTTATTGACGGTATGGCGCTTGTCCTTGGTGCTGGGTTGCACCGCTAGGTCAAACCTTAAAGCCAAGGTGCCAGGAACCAACACTAGGTTATCCGTTAGGCGGGGTACGCCTACATACAAGGTTTCTCCTGGCTTTGCGCTGCTGGGGGTAAAGGTGACCCGGTGAAAGGCGCGTTCTGCCTTTAGTCCACCAACCTGCTTAGGTAATACGTTGGGGTTTAACTTTGAGCTTATCATATATAATGGAAGTAGAAGGAACGGATTTTGACCCCCTTACCGAAGAAGGCCAAGTCGACATTAACGACGAGGAATACGATGCATGGACTAAAAGCACGGAGACCAACCCCCTAATTTACGACATGGCCTTGGCAAGCAAGTATGGCAATAGGTGGAAAACCTTCAAGGCAGCCTTGAATCGCATGTGGCAATCAAAGAACCGCGGCAGCCCCGTCCCTGAGTACTTGGAACTTCGAAACATAGACGAGCAGGGAGCAACCGCGCGGGAAACCGTAGAGTGGGCAACGCAAGAGCTAAGGCAACGCTATCCCCATTTCGAGGCGGACGACGTAAGGCTCACAGAACGCGGAAACAAAGTCCTCATAAGCGTTAAAAACATGAGATATCCCAATGATGACCGTTGGACTAAACCACAACTTCTCTTCGATGATACTGGTTTAGTAAAGGCCGACGTCGCAAGATTAAGAGGCTTCAAAGAGGCTACCAGGAGCGACTTAGAAAGATTGGAAACCCTAAACGAAAAAATTGCGTTAGAAAAACGCGCCAAGGGCCTGCAAGAAACGTTGGAGGAAAGGGAAGAAGAATATATGAAGCAAAACCAACTACTTGCCGATGCTCATAAAAGAGAACTTGACGACAAAAGTCAGCAAGTAATAAGAATGAGAGAACAAAGAGACGATGCCCTACGTGAAAGAGACCAAGTTCGAAAGGCCTTCGAGCTCGCCCTGCAAGACCTGGACATGAGCAAGGAAGAAGCCAAAAACTTGCATGTCACCATAGCCGGCTCTTTGGAGGAACGGCGGCAGTTGGTTGCCGAAATTAACACTAAAGAAGAGCAAAACAGACAAATGAGCCAGACTATTGAAGACCTGGAGGGGCAAATAGAGCGGCAGCAGGAAATAATCAATGACCAGGCTCGTCCCGAAGAGGAAAGGGAGGCTGCTCAAAAGAATTTAGAAGCCCATGAGGTGCGCCTTGCGGAATTACAGGCGCAAAAGGACAACCTGGAAAAGGAGTTGGGGCTTACCACCAAGGAAAAGGTAAAAAGAGCCCTTTTGAAGTATGGTCTTCCGCTGGCATTCACGGTTGCTATTTCAAGCGTAGTAGGAGCAATCCTTAACGCGCTTAAGGCTACGGGCGCAGGCGTAAAGAAACTGGGTTCTGGTTTGACGGACTTAGGGAAAAAGATGGCAGCCGGCTGGCCTGGGCTGCTTGGTAGCATTCTTGGCCTGGCACTTAGGGCCGGCGGCGAACTGTTGAAGTTCGTGGGGAATAACATTTGGATCTTAGTTGTTGCTATCGGGGTGGTCCTTCTTAAGAAGATTAGATGATTTCTTGTCCTTCTCATCGGGCTGTGCCCTGCTTTGAGGATAATGAAAGACAGTATTAGCGCCGCCCTGTTAATTCGGAACCAACGGCAACACGCTCATGGTAGAAATGGGTTTATGACTCCAGGCTGCATTCGTAGGCTTACGACCTATGCGATTTATCCCAAACTTGCCGTCATCAGAAGTGACTTGCAACTTAGCATATTTACAATTGGCTAGCATATGAAAAGTCACTGGCGTTAGGTCTTCAGCGGACCTTGTGCAGGGCTCCATCGAAAAATGGGTAACTTTCCTAGCGTTTGTTGAAGTTCGATAAGGAAGCAGGGGCTTATCATTCTCATCGATAAGCCTAAACCCCACATTTGCATGCGTATTTGCATTAATGCTAATAGTGCAAATGACCAATGCAGTTCCCCCAACTTCAACCCACATTCCAACATCATGCCAGGCACCGTTGTCATATCCCTCTTCATCTAAGCGATGGGTATAGCGCGTTTCCCTCACGTATGGATTCATATATTTCAGCAAATAAATTCCCTTCTAAAGACTTATTACCGTCAAAGCGCTGATGGTCATGTGGTTATAGACCGTATCCCTTTGATTTTCTATGCTATTTATGCAAACGCTCCCGGTGTCATCTACGCGCATTTGCAGCTTTACTTTCTCATGGCACTCGGCAACTAGGTGAAAAGTCCAAACGGAAAGATTCTCGCCGCTATTCGTTGGCGGCTCTACTGAGAAATGCGTAGGCTCTCTGTTGTTTGTCTTCGCGCGCATGGGCTGCAATACTCCATTGTCGTCGCAGAAACGAAATCCTACGTTTGCATTACTAACAGCTCCTAAAGAAAGACTGCATATTATCAGCTTCTTTCCTGAGTAGTTCAAATCCACGGACATCCCGGTGACGTCCGCCCAAGATGCCTGGGTGTATTTTTTCTCGCCTGTGTAAGTCGTATAGACACAATCTACTCCAGCTACGTAGGGGTTGTTCATCGCCATATATAATAGCTCAGACCAATGCTTGCAGCTGCTAGGCCGGCTTTTAATAAGTTATGGTCATATTCCTCGGGTATCGTAGGCATAACATGGGCCTTCTTTGATGGTTTCTTAACTACGGGTAGCTTCGTTTCGTGTGACTTTTTTGGCTCCTCTACGAAGTGAGGAATGCCCTTGGTAGTATCAGAGTTCACGTCATTCACCCCAAACTTCATATCCTTAGTAGCTCGCTGCAGCTTGTTGTTATAACCCACGACGGAATTGGCGTCGATAACCAAATTACTTGGCATTACCCAACAACCAGGACTCAAGGCATAATCTAGCCGCACTTTAGATTGCTGCATCGCAAGTTGATACCTTTGAACTGACTTAGAGATCTCATTCTCGATAACAGCGCTTTCGAAGAGGACATGGAATACTTGTTGTGTTTCCTGCGACGCACCACTGGCATCTACGATGGGGCTGCGAGTGCTAAACTGTGCTCCTAGAATGCAGTAAACGAAGGCTTCAATGCTGCGGTTAATCCTTGCTAGGTTTTTCAGTCCAATGCCCTTTGCGGCAAAGAAAGGCGCCCAAGGATACTTCTCTTTGCTTTGAATAAAGTAGATTAGATTACCCTTTGTTCCGCTGCCTCCTAAGTCTGAGAATTCGTAAGAGCTAGGATATCCCATGCCCGGCGTTTCTATGGTGGCACCAACATACGAAGCATAGGTGTAAGTTTCTCCTAAACCATGGGCGGCACCCTCTTTGTTGCGACAATCAGGGTTGGTAAGCTTAAACTCATTCCTTAATCGCTCGCATGCGACTTTGTCATATTTGTTATCCTTTGGGTTAAAGACAGTGTCACCAGGAAGCGGCGCTCCTAACTCAAACAATATCCTACGAATAGTAAAAGCAACGTGCAATCTTAGGAAAGGAATATGGAACATGTCCGCGGCTATGCCACATCCTTTGGTAGCAGCCCAGACAGCAAAGCTTAACTGCTGCGGCCAATACCGCATGTTGGGACCTGATAACCATTCTCTGGATTCTTTCCCTGAGTTATGTTTCATGGCAGTTTCTCTGAAGATGTCTCTGACTTTTTTCTTGAAGGTGGTAGGACCCACGGGGATTTCTAAGGAGGTAACCATTTTAGCAAAGTCATCCGCTCCGCCTTTAATGTCGTAAAATGGGTAATTCTGTGTTGCCGGTAATAGATTCTCTGGAAAATTAGGTTGCCTTTCTACCGTCTTAGGATGCTTGGCGGTCGCCTTGGCAGTCGCCTTGGCAGTCGCCTTTGCAGTCGGCTTTGGCTCCAAGTCCGCATTGCTGTACATTCTTTCGCCGTTAAAGTAAATCCCATCGGGTCTGCGCTCAAACTTACTAGCGTCTGCATGCGGAAACATCTTCCTGAAGGCCCTCCAGTTAGCATAATCCCGGTTGTCGTGATGTGGCTGCTCCTCAATGTCATTCCCAAAAGCGTCGTACATTAGTATATATAATGGATGTTATACCATCAGCACCTCCACTTTATCCTGAACTTCCTAAGGAACCTAACGAATTAAACGCTGAAAACTTTCGCCTTAATAAGGCAAACTTAATCCTGGCTTACTTGGAAGGGCAGACAAAACACTATGAAAAAGTTAGGAAGAAATACGTCAGAGCACGGAGTACGCTACATAAGATTTCGATAACTTCAGGATCCATATCTGTTGTGTTAACGGGCTCTGGCGTTGCTACTTCGCTTACTGGACCGGGAATAATTGTTGGAGTTCCTTTGGCCGGCGTTGGGGCAGCCTGTGGTATTATTTCGGTTGTTGCTACGGGCATTATGAAACAGTTGTCAAGCAAAATATCCAAGCATGACACGACAATAGCCCTGCCAAGGGCTAAAGTAAATACAGTTACTGACCTTGTCTCAAAGGCTTTGCGTGACAGAAAGATAGACGACGTAGAATTCTCGCTTATTCTGGCCGAAGAGGAGAAATACGAGAAATTAAAGTCGGACATAAGAAACAAAAAAACAGTCGTAAAAGATTTATCCGAAGAGACACGGAAAAAGATCTACCAGGAGGCAAAAGAGGAGCTTCAAAGAAAGCTCGCTCAGTAAATATTTACTTTGAAAAGAGCGTGACAGGATTCTATTTACATATTGAGCGACAGTCTAGAAATTATGCAGATTAAATAAAATAATTTTTACATACGTAAGCGTCCTGTGTGTCTGGCGTTCGCTTGTGATCGCGGACTTTGGATCTGAGGAGGCCCAGAGTCCCGAGTTCAAGCCTCGCTGCAGACGCATTTGGACCGGTTGCTGTGAGTAAAAAAAAAGCCTCCCTCACTTAAAGCAACCGTAAAAAAAAAAAAAAAGATAAAAAAAACAATTCAAGAAAGAAAGAAAGATATATGTGTGTACTAAAAGGCCTCTGGCGCGGGATGAAATAAGCCCCGTAAGCCTAAAATGTACAATTCAAGAAAGAAAGAAAGAAAAGAAGAAAGATATATGTGCGTACTAGAAGGCCTCTGGTGCGGGATGAAATAAGCCCCGTAAGCCCAAAATGTAAAAACACCCCACTGAGAAATGTATCACGCAGAACACCAAGCTATCCCCAGTGGGGTTTCTGGCAACGCCAGTTTTGCATTTTTATTTTCTCGGAATCCATCCTAACAGGTGGTGGTTGGGGTCTCTTTTGTAAAATATTTCGTAGATTACGTCAGGGTAATATGGAATATCCTTATTCAACCGACAAAACATCCACTCGGCTCTTGTCATATCAGAAACCTCAGGAATAGACTTACCGGTAATTTCAGGCAAAAGATAGGGAATAGCTTTGCTAGCTTTAATTTTTTCAGCGTTTTCCGTAGACTTTGCGGGGTTGGCTCTTCTAAGTGGTCTATGATTTTCTTCTTTACTTCGTTGTCTAAATATACCGGTCGATAACCTTGGATATGACTCATCCAGTCTCTAAAGTATTTTATTCTCTTATAAGGTGTTTTCTTACGACCTCCATTGGCGTAATACTGCTCTCTGGTAGCATTTGATACGGCATTACGAATATTCTTAGCACACTCGTAACACTGTGCTGACGTGTCATGTTCTATTTGCATTTTTTTACCACAACAAACATAGCTTATTTGGCTTAGTGGGGTACAAACTTAGGTTTCAAGCACTTTACACAGACGTCATAAGCAAACTCTTTACATTCATGCATATATATTTCATAGATCTTGTAAACACAGCAGCAGTAAGGGAATCATCGCGTGGGTAATACCCGCGGGACTCGCATGGTACTTGGCGGGGGTAATACCCGGGCCTCCCGGTACCCCCTCCGCGAGTCCCCCTTACTGCTGCTAACGTTCGGTCACGACATTATTGTATAGTAGTGTTGTAGTGTTGGAATAATAGCGCATTGCAGCTATGCAAAATTTGAACTCATATCTATTTTTAAAATGTTTTATCATGCCATAAAATTAGAAAAGAAAGATGAAATCTCGAAGTATTACTATTCTTTTAACATTGCATTACCATATGCATTTACAAAATCTGTCATCGGAGTATCACTTATATTCAAGCGGGAATGTATAGACCCCCAACAGATGGGCATCTAAAAGATGCCCATCAGTTGCGGGTCTTTTGGTTGCTAAGAACGTGTTGCTCGTTATGTAAGAGACAAAACCAACACCTAATAGTATAATATATACTACTCATACTTATCAGTAATGGAATTGTGAATGTAATTACCAAACAAGTAACAGAACAACAATAAATATTTCTTAGTGTCACCATATTCTTTCATGTAAGTTTATATAATAATTTTAAATTCTTCAGAACTGCAGCTGTATTTATTTTAGAAAATAATTAAAATAAAAAAGATCAACTTTATCTTTACTTTGCTCAAAAAATCCTTCATCAAAGACAATTCTTTCACAATGAAATACTGGTTCATTGATGAAACTAAAAAAATCACACCATGGTAGACCTGTTAATGCCAGCTGACACTGTACCTGGTAGTAGTAATAATGTGCTCGTTTGAGCTGTAGATTACCATTTTGTCCAACAGTCATATACTGTACAGAACTGAAGTCAGTTGTACCCTCTTTATCGACTTTGACTTCAAGAAGACCGAAAGGCATGTCATCTTGTTCCTCTGCATCCATGTCATACACCTTTCGGTCTGGGGTACATCCAAGCCAGGGGCATGCAGGGTTTATGACCAGTCCTGATGGATACAAATTCACTTTTCCATCCTTAGCAGTGCTTGCATATAATGAGGCAGCAGTGGCCTCTATGTCTATACCACGCTGCATATCTGCAGTCACAACCCTTCTCGAAGGATTCATTTGTTTTACAAGATTTTCAAAACCTGACAATCGTTTTGCTAAAAGTCCAAACTTACTTGCAGTTATGCGTTTCTCTCTCAAAGAGAACCAAAGTTGACTATCAAATTGTGATAGAGTTGCATTCTCCAGCTCAACAGCTTTATCATGAGATATGATGAGAGAATCTAAGCTTGCCTGTTTCTCTTGTGGTAAACAGATGCTGACTTTGTTTTTAATCCTATCTACAGCGCTCTCCAAAGGCAATGCTGGAAACTCTGTGCATGAAAAGTCATTAATTACATACTCTTGAGAGAGCTTTTGTTGATATGCAAGAACTAAATTTCTAGGGACATTTCCAAATTTAGATGGTACCATTTCAAGATGTTGCATGTCTTCTCAGTAGTATAGGGCATACCAGTCCTGATTTACCCGACCTTGCCCCATGATTCCCTGAGTTAATCAAATTCGCGTAGTAATGAAATTCCAAAAACGCAGTAAAAGCTACGACACCAAAAATGGTCCCCGGGGATTACAGGGGTCTCAAAAAGCGGGCATTCATGGGGTCAAGAATGATCCTACGGGTATTCTCCATGTTGCCTTCCAAAAAATATTCCTTATATATAGACAATGGACTCGCAATACAATTTCGAAACTTACGCCATCGCCGGCAGTTCTGCGATAGATTTGCGGAGGTATTGGAATACGAACGCGAGACGCATACAGCGATTGATAGAGAGAGGTATAGAAGAGTTAGGAGCCGCAAAAGTATCTATTGTGGTGGAGGTTAATTTGATGAAAGATGAAACGGAAACGACAGTTTGGTTGCGCACCAAAATGCTAACAGTCTTAGAGTCGACGGATTTGGATCAAAGGGTGTCCTCACAAGTCGAACCAATTTCGGAATCACTTGCCAAGTACACCCGAGAAGGATCCGGATGGACTGTAACAGCCATTAAGGGTGCTACGATTAGCATTGCCCGTTACGTACCGACTCGTGGTGGTTCTTACGTGCCACTGCCAACTTTCATAGAGGGTAAGAAGGCAATTATCAGTGTGCGTAACAAAGATAACAGGTGTTTTCAATGGGCACTGCGATCAGCGTTGTATCCAGTGAATCAAAATCCATTCAGAACGTCTAAGTATCCACACGACGACCTATATTGGTCTGACGTAGAGTTTCCAATGGAAATACGATGCATACCCGACTTTGAAGAGCGAAACGAGCTTGCTATAAATGTTTATGGTGTCCGAGAAAAGACTATAGTTCCCCTACATGTTCCATGTAACAGAGGAGAGCGCATACACCTTTTCTACCACGGTGAGCATTACTCATGGGTAAAGTCGCCAAGCCGTCTATTTGCAATGCATAGTAAAGACGGACACAAAAGGTTTTACTGCGATGCCTGCCTGTTACCATTTAAAGATTTAAAAGCATTGAAGAAACACGACCAAATTTGTCGAGGAGCCAGTGCAAAGAATTCAGCTGCCAGTAAGAAACGATTTACGATACGACGACCACAAACGCCAAAACAAAGTGCCGTACGTGATTTACGCGGACTTTGAGTCCTTGATTACCGATGAGTATGAGGAAGCTGATAACACACAAAAGAAAGGACTACACGAGATTTGCTCATATGGTTACGTAGTTGTTCGCTGCGACGGCGAAGCGGATGAGCCAGTGCTTTACCGAGGTCCTAACGCCGCACGGAATTTCCTCACAGCTTTAGAAGAAGAGGAAGAATACATCCGACAGCGCTTAGTACACAAGAAAAAGGCCAAGTTAACCAAAGAGCAGTTAGAGGCATATCACGCAGCACAGAAGTGCCACGTGTGTGAGCTAGGTGTTCTAAAGTACGGACGCCGAGCAAAGAAAGCCTGGGATAAGGATGGGGCTTACTTAGGAGAAGCGCACCCCACATGCGGGCGATATGCAAAAGACGGAGAAAAGCCCGGCAAGCCATCCACGCACTGCTTTCACTGCGGCGAGCCATTAGAGGAAGACTTTTACACAGACAAAGTGATGGATTGCTGTGAAATCACTGGTGAATATAAAGGCGCAGCGCACTGGAAATGTAGGCACCGAATAGACCCCAACATGGAGATTCCCGTATTCTTTCACAATCTTCGCGGGTACGACTCCCACCTCCTTTTACAAGGCGTAGAGGGTCACGAAGTAAAGTGCATACCCAACAACAAAGAGCGTTACATGTCCGTGACGATAGGTAAGCTAAAGTTCCTAGACTCCCAACAATTCATGGCGGATTCCTTAGCCAACCTTGCAAAATACAATGAGGATTCCCCCATTTCCGACGAATACGGCGCGGAAAGAAAAGGAGTGTACCCATACGAATACATGAATTGCTGGGAGCGCTTCGAAGAAACACAGCTTCCACCTCAAGAGTCTTTCTACATCACCCTAAATGAAGCGGGAATATCCGACGCCGAATACTCCTACGCGCAGGAGGTTTGGGTAAAGTACGACTGCAAGAACATAGGGGATTACCACGACGTTTACCTGTTGTCTGACGTTGTCCTACTAGCCGATGTTTTCCAAAGCTTTCGTAAGATGGCTATGTCTTAATACGGATTAGACCCAGCGAATTTTTACACAGACCCCGGGCTTTCCTGGAGCGCACTGCTGAAGAAGACAGACGCACAACTGGACCTCCTAACCGACTACGAAATGTATCGATTTATGGAAGACGGCATTCGCGGTGGAGTTTGCGGGCCCAGTCGCCGTTACGCGCGCGCCAACAATCCCCATGTAGAGGGCTACGACCCCGAAAA
Organism: Actinia tenebrosa; assembly: GCF_029948245.1. Taxonomy (NCBI): domain Eukaryota; kingdom Metazoa; phylum Cnidaria; class Anthozoa; order Actiniaria; family Actiniidae; genus Actinia; species Actinia tenebrosa. The sequence continues at coordinate 4,694,018 of NW_028292572.1, read as the reverse complement.
GCCAACGACGCACATCTTTTACCTGGATGCTAATAACCTTTACGGTTGGGCAATGTCCCAGCACCTTCCAGTTAGGGAGTTTGAATGGACGGAGCCACGCGAACCGGAGTATTACATGCGAATAAAACCCGACAGCCGCAAAGGCTTTGTCTTAGAAGTCGACTTGGAGTACCCCGAGCACCTACACCACCTCCACGATGATTACCCACTTGCCCCGGAATCAATCGAAATACCTTTTGAGCAGCTATCTCCACTACAAAAGAAGCTGTGCCCCAACTATAAGCCGTACCGCAAGCTAACGATGAACCTAATGCCCAAGAGGAATTACGTTGTTCACTATCGCAACCTGCAATTCTACGTGCGTCACGGAATGCGCGTGACAAAGGTTCACCGCGCCATGAAGTTCCGTCAAGAACCGTGGATGCAGCCATACATTGACTTTAACACCCAAAAGCGCACAGCCGCCAAAAACGATTTCGAGAAAAACCTGTTTAAGTTGATGAATAACTCAGTCTTCGGCAAAACGATGGAGAATATTCGTAAGCGGGTTAGCATAAAGATTGCTAACACGCGCGAGGAAGCGGAGAAGTACGTATCGCAACCAGGGTTTGTCCGCTACGTAGACATGTTGAACCTCTTTGTGATACACATGAAGAAGGCAAACCTTTTCTTAAACAAGCCTGTATACACCGGTTTTACCGTCCTGGAGCTGTCTAAGCTTCTGATGTACGAGTTTTATTACGACAAATTAAAACCAAAGTACGGCGATAAGTGTCGACTCCTTTACACGGACACCGACTCTCTGATAATGGAGATAGAGACCCCCGATGTTTACGCGGACTGCTTGGAAAACCTTGATGAGTACGACACCTCCGGTTACCCACGCGACCATCCCCTCTACTCAGCCAAGAACAAGAAAGTAATTGGGAAGATGAAGGACGAAATGTCAGGCAAGCCTATCGTGGAATACGTTGGGTTAAAGCCAAAGATGTATAGCGTCTTGAAGGCAGACGGCGCAGACAAGAAAGCAAAAGGTGTAAAAAAGTACGTGGTGAAGAAAGACTTAACTCACCAATCCTACGTAGACGTCTTACTTACGCAAAAGACGCAGAAGCACCTCATGAACTCGCTGCGATCATTTCACCACCAAATACACAACGTTACCCAAGAAAAGGTGTCCCTGTCCGCATTTGATGGTAAGCGTTGGATGTGTGACGATGGTATCCATACGCACGCGTTTGGTAATCACACGATAAGCATTTCGTCTTTGACGAACCCACGTGTGGGGCCATCATAAAGATAATACAAGATGGCCTGGCCCTTCTTAGCTATCGCACTTCGAATCTGGTAAGTTTCCAAAGACCAATTAGGATCCGTAGCTCTTTTGGATCCTCCTTCTAATTCACCCGGCTCATAGAGATATCGAACCGTGACATCGCCTAATCTCTTTTCCTGGGAGAAAGACCGCCCTCGAACTTCTGACGTAGGACTTGTGTTCCACGTGTTTCTTTTTTATGGCATCCTTGGGTCTCATTCCCGTAGCCCTGGCCGCCTCGTTGTTCAAAGCCGCGACGACCTGGGGGAGCCTCTGAGTCCATTCCCTGTTGCGTTTCGATGGATCTTCCAGCTCTTTCCAATACTGGTATCCGAAGAGACGCTCAGCCAAGGTTTTATTGAATCTTTCAACAATACTCTGACCCCTGTGGTACTCTGCTTCGGCTCTCCTAATCTTGGTGTCGTGGTCTTTCAGGGTCTTGGTAACCACGCCCATGAACTCCGTCCCCGCATCCACTTGCAGCAGCTTGGGCCATTTCAAGACGCGCTTATAAATCCTACCTAGGGCTTCTGCGACTTCCCAAGAATCCTTGCTGGTTATGGGTTCGGCGTCCTTGTATCTGCTTGCGATATCAACTACGGTCAAAGCGTATCTATAGGTCTTTCCTCTCACCTTGTCGTGCGGTAAGAAAAGCAAATCCGCCTGATGAACTTCATTGGGGGCATTTACGGTAAAGCTGGGCCTGGGAATGTACTTCGGCACGGGAAGATAAACCTGCCAGAGGGTTTGTTTTCTTACACAATTCTTAGCCGTTTCTTCTGATACCCTGGCCGCGGTCGCGAGTTTCTTGATGGCCGACGCTCCTTTCCAATAGCCTTCAGGCCCATAGTAAATCCTTTTAAGTTTGTCCTCTACGCGGCCCATTATATGAATTTCAAAACAAGATTGATCTTACGTCCGTTAAAATCCAGCGTCTTTTCGTCCACCTTAATGGTGATGTTTATGCTTTCTACCAAATTAGACAAATCATAGCACAAAGAAATGGGGGTGTATTCTACCAGGTCAAATGGATTACCTTTGGGCAGAAACTTGGACATAAGAGAAGACTTTTCTCCATTGTTGTAACTATGGACTAAATCGCAATAGACTTCGTAAGAGGATGCGACTTTCCATTTCACAGGTATGGCTGTGTCGGTAATTGTCTTGCCCGAGGCATATAATAAAGATCCCAATGGGTCAAACTTTCCAAAAGTTACTGAATAGTTTGGCATATTATGTTTGAGGGTCATTTCGTGCGGGAATCCCGTGGTGAGAGTATAACCGCGCTTGGCGAGCTCCTTGGCAAGGATGATTGGCGTGTATTGTCCATCGGGTAGCATTTCACCTTGATATTTGCCAGGCGCCTTAAGTACGGTAACCGAGGCATTGACTAAATTATACCAAGAATTGTACAAAGAGCAACTAACCAGCCGAACCTTACAGGCTTTGATGGGGGGATTCAGATAAGTGGTAAAGTTATTCTTGTCGCTTTCCAAAAAGACGATCATATATATTAGACGCTCATGCTTCGCGTCACTAGAGGCAGCTTAGACGAAATACGCCAAAGCTACGCCTCCCGCCAGCCCTGCGACTCCTACAAAGACCAACTCGTTGTCTTTTTGTTTCTTAGAAGGCTGGTAGTAATTCCTGAACTGAGGCTTTCTCATTCTAAAGTCGGGGTGCGCCTGCGCATAGAGCTTAAAGGCGTAGTCTGTGTTTTCGAAGTTCTTATCCGCCTGCATCTTGTCTTGGTAGTTCTTGTCCAACCAATCCCTGTAAGCTTGCCTTTTTTCATTCCAAGCCGCCACGTCTCGCTGATATTTCTCCAGCGCTAAGTCGTGTCTCTTTCTTTCGGCGGCTAATTCTCCGCTTTTGTCGCCTCTGACTAATCTATCCAAATACTGACCACCATAATTAGCTCCAGTGAATGCTAAAGCTGCAATATCTCCGCCTGCGATTAAACTAGCCATTTATATATTGGGCAGGTACTTTTCCTTCCGTAGGTAATCCTTTACCATGATAGCCCCGCCCACGGCAGCGGTCATCTTAGCAAAATTAGCAAAGCTTTTGCTTGGGTCTTCAGTAAAGTCTTCTTTGAGCACTTTCTTACCTACCCAACCAATACCCGCAACGATGGAAGTAATGATAGCTGCCTCTTCAACAGTTTTCAATAACGCGGTTGACATTATATTACAGAGCGAGAAGGTTATTACTCCATCACGGGTATTTTGCTTCGGGGCTCCTGCGTCACATGTACGGGTTCTACCTTTGGCTTCGTAGCCCGCCATTGTAAGTAGAGGCTGCCTGCTGCAATAGCAACTCCCAACGCGCCGATGACGTAGCCCGGATTAATAAGGGATTCGCCTTCGTCCTCCACCTTTACTTCTTTTTTGGCTTTGTTCTTCCTGTTCATTTCTGCGAGCTTCTTCCCCGCGGCAAGTCTGCCTGGAGATTTAGCCTTGGTGATCTTCTGCTCCTCTACTTGAGGGGTTTCCTCCGCCTTCGATTCAGCTTCACTCATTTATACTAAAGACTTGAAGGACTTGACAAGTAACTTAAGGTGACCTGAGCAAGTACTTAATTAGGTACTTGAGGCGACCTGGGTAATTCCTGAGGATGACTTAAGTAAGTACTTAAGAAGGACTTGAGGCGACTTGATCAGGTACCTCAGCAAGTGCCGCCTCGAATACCCTTTCGACTTCTCTATCTTTCTTGAAGTCCTTCCAAGACATCGTAAGTTCCTTCAAGTCGACATGCTGAGCTACGTGCAAAGCCGCAGAGGCGACTGCCATTAACTTACCGCACTTCAAAGACAACCACCCGCAGGTTATCTTAAGTTCTTGAGATATAACATAGTCGTCTCTTATGTCCTTCTGTAGTTGGTCCACGTCGTCAATGGGCAGCGCAAGTCCAAGGAGTTTGGTGGCAAGTCGGATAGCGGAGTCTGCTACGGCGTCCGTGGTCTTACTTGCAAGGGCGGCCTCGTACCTCTTATGGAACTTCTTAACTTCCTCTTCCGACAACTTATTTACCTGCTCATGGGTACGTTCCTTGCCTATCATGTCCTTGCACTTCCCAGATGACACCAGGATGTTAAGTTGTTCCTTAAGGTTCCTTTCATCTAACTGTGTGGGGACGTCATCTAAGAGCTGCTCAATCTCCATATACATTAGGAGTTAAAGATCGGAGATCTTTATGGAATACGGAAACCTCAAAGAGAAGATCTTCTTGGAATGTTGGTGCGTCTTTAAATGTCGCATGTATTCGTGCAGCTGTTCCTTGGATATCTCGCCGCCGTAGTCGCTTAAGATGGTTTCCAGGTCAGACTTACTTGGAGTATAAAATACGACAAGCGAACCTATGTTTTCCCTAAAGGGCTTAGAGACGCTGGTAAGCTGCTGCGAGAGCAACCAAACGCTAATATTGTCGTGCCTACCACTGAAAGCAAGCTTTACTAACTCGGAAGTGCGTCTCTTTACGTCGTCCCCGCAGGCGATGTCGTCCAGTATGAGCAAGGTTTGCGTATCTTTAGGGAATTGTTTGTGCCAAAACTTAAGATGTCCAGATAACTCATTGGGTCTAAGATATCTACAAAGAAGTCATCATCTTTCGCGCCTACGCCCGTCCAGGTGCGGTTATTCACGTAGGTGGGGCAAAGTAGCACTATGTAGTCAAATCGGTATCTAAAGGGTCCTAATAGCTGCTCCACGACGAATTGGGTCTTTCCGCAGCCGGTGGGTCCTACTGTCAGAGCGTTACAAGGCATGTGATCTTGTTCCATTATATCCCTTCTTTCGGAGGGAACTTGTTCCCTGACATATATTTACCCATCGTTTCGGCTACCTTTTACGCTGATATATATGGAGGGTGTACCCGTGGAAGCAGTCAAAGCAATGGTCAACGTCGTCAAAAGGAAGTCAGACCTGGAGAGGGCGGTCGAAATGCAAAGGGAGGAGATAGACCGGTTGAACGAACGTGTAAAGGAGTTATATGATGAAATGTGCGGCCTGAAGCGCGTAGAGCGGTTTGGCGCGCTGGTGACGATGGAAACGTGGGCAAAGGAGTCCGTGAAGGACTTTATGAGGTATCCCATTTAGGGCTTATTAAATCCTTATTATATATGGAGTGCGTGCACTGCAACAAAGAAATTAGCTCTAAGCAACTGTTAAAATACCACGTCGAAAAGAAGGCTTGTCAAAAGACGCGGGAGAAACGCTGCAAACACTGTAGAAAGGAGTTTAGCAGCAAGCAGATGTTAAAATACCACGTGAAAAACAGGGTTTGCTTAAAGGATACCTGTGAGCGCTGCGAGGAGAATAAGAAAGACGATTGGCACTCCTTCCGCTGCTTGACGCGGTACGAATTAGACGGCATAGCATGTGAAGACCACGGCGATATTGCGGCGCGCTGTTGTCCAAAGGAGACCATAACGCGGTTGATACGTCAAAAGAAGGAAATCGACATGCTCTTTGCCATGTTTGACGAGGCGGAAGGCGTGCGGTGGGAGGATAGGGAATATTGGGAGGCGGACTGCGAACGCTGCGGTTGTAGAAGGGATGGACAACATATTTGGCAGTGCTTGTACGTGCAGGCAAACCCCACTACGTTCGAAGAGTACATGGAAGGAGTTAGGAGACGACATGATAACGCCGTGATAGAACAGCTAACACGCTACTAAGGTTCCCGGAAACTATTTTGAAAGAAGTCTGATTCTTATTTATTTATTATTACAACCCTCGGAAACTATTTTGAAAGGATCCTAATTCTTATTATTTTATTATTAAGGTCCTTGGAAACTATTTCCTAAGGAATCCAATTCTCATTTAATTATTATTGTGGAAGTCTGATTTCCATTTTCTTATCCATTAATAAAACAATAAGAATTCCAATTCTTTCAAAATAGTTTCCTGGGCGGTTTATAATAAAATAATAAGAATTAGGATCCTTTCAAAATAGTTTCCGAGAAGCGTAATAATAAAACAATAAGAATTCCAATTCTTTCAAAATAGTTTCCTGGGCGGTTAATAATAAAATAATAAGAATTAGGATCCTTTCAAAATAGTTTCCAAGATATATGACAGCCTACACAGCAGCATTCCTAGGAGGATTCCTAATAACCCTTTCAATATATGGACTGTATTACATGCGAACCCCCTGCAGATTGCATAATTCCCAAACCTAAGACGAGAAAAAAATACACCTGCCTTTATTGTGGCAGTGCATTCCTTGATCATTGGTGCGCAGCCGACCCAAAGGCGCAACCTACGAATGCAGAGGGCTCTCTGGCTCATACTTAACTACATCAAATACCCACCTGCCATCCTCTTTACCATGACTCATAACATGGGTAACATCCTGCCCTTCAATGGCGTACCTTATCCTATCAGGCGTCCAAAGGGTGTATATCCTTTTTTTATTCTTTAAGACCAAACGCAGGCGGTCGATGTCTTCAAAGACCACGTAATTCTTTATCTCGTAGATTTCCCCCACCACCAAATCCCTCCAGTGCGTTTGTACGAACTTTAACTCGTTGAATTTGTCCTCATTCATATATTCTATGAAATATCTTTAAGTGCGTTGCCAGCGTTTGCGTGTTCCTAAAGCGCTTACAGCACCACCTACAAGGTATGCGTAATTGTTCCGCATACTCCGCAATAGCGCGACAGATATCGTCGTAGTCGCTGTTGATCATTGTCTTGTACCCATTCTCTTTATACCTTTGTAAGAGCTGCTGTTGACTTTCAGATAATACCCCATTGCCTTTCGGGGTCTTCAGCTCTATACAGAAACCGCGGTATCGCACGTGCGCATTCAACAGCATCAAGTCAGGTTGACCGCGTTGGTAACCTTTCTGCCAGCACTTTATGCGCTTCCCATCCGAGTCCTGCAGTTCGCCTAGACCAGGGGTCACGAGCATCTGAGGGTAATACTTGCGAATGTAGTCCACCAACTTTTTATGCAGGTCAAATTCGTTTTCGATCTTAAATACCAACTTATTTGGGCTGTCAAAGTGCTTTTCTATTTCGTATTTACCGGTCTTTCTTAGTGCGGGTAGCACTTCCTCGAATACCCAATCTTGTAATTCCACGGCTTTAGGTAGCTTGGAGCTAAATATCAGCTGATACAAACCAGGCTCTGATATAAATAAGGAACGTGGGTGCATAGTAGAAGCATAACGATTCGTTATGTTCATCTCGCCCAGCCTTTTCTTGTTCTTATCTGAGACGTGGTCGCTAATGGCCTTAGCCGTGTTCTCGTAATCTAACGCAGCAGCCACCTCCTTTGCTTTAAAGTAGAGGGAATTGCCTTGCACTATGCATTGCAGTTTGGTGTTGTTGTTTTCGAAGACGCGTAACATGGTATATAAACGATATTTTTTTATCAAAAATATCCTAGACACTAGGAAGAGGGAGCGCAGCGAGCGAATCAATAGGCGACGCTTTTCAATTGGTTCCTTTCTACGCTCAGTTGCGCGTCAGACACGACGAAGACGTAGCAGTTTATCTTGTCGCCGTCGCCCGCAGCAGCATTCTTTGTGAGCTTGATCTCCAATGTTATGCCATCCTGCGTATTTACTAGACGTAGACCCTGCCCATGTAGGTCTTCGTCGTTGATGGTGCGCATGTCGATCCATAACGCATACTTATCATTAAAGAATTCCTCAGGACTAATTTGGTCGCCAAACTTGCGCATTGCCTCTCTGTACGCGTCTGCGGGTTTTATTCCCTGGGAGTAGACCTTGTTTGGAACGCCGTTGACATTTACCCCCACGTTCGTAATGTTGGGGTTGTGGAACGCTTCGGAGTCGCGCTTACCAGCCTCGTAGGGTTTAGCAAACACCAGCATTAACCCCGTGAGACTTCTTCGGGGGAGGTTAATACTTTGGTTTATAACCTCATCCGTCTTATCCAAAAAGCTGAACGTCTTATACATCACTACGTGGTCGTAAAGGAATGCCTTCCCGGAGCTGTATTCCATACCGGCGCTACGGGCCAGCTCTTCGCTGTACACGGTTTCGTACTGCAGTTCTAAGCTGGTGATAGAATAGGGATCAAAAGCCCCACTAATTGCGCTGTCCATACCTCCAATGACGTTTGTAGTGTCCGTCAAGGTTACTTCAAACTGTAACTCGGATACCTGTCTGGGGTAGTACGCACCATGGTTCGTATTCACTTCGAAATCCAAAGGGATAACGTACTTGCTACCATATGCGGTCTTTACCCTTGTTGCGTCTGCTACTGCGGTTGCTCCGCTGGAGTCCGTAGGCGCCGGGTTGGTATCACTGCGAAGCTTACGTAAGATGACACTACTGATTCCCTGCTCTATCTTTTGTGCACGGTCAAAGGCCGTTAGCCACAGATCCTTCTACGTGGTGTATAAGTCGTACCTGTTCAAGTCCAAGAGGGATTCCCCAGCAAACTTGATTCTCATCTTAGAGACAACGTTCCTGCCCACGTTATTGACGGTATAGCGCTTGTCCTTGGTGCTGGGCTGCACCGCTAGGTCAAACCTTAAAGCCAAGGTGCCAGGAACTAAGACTAGGTTATCCGTTAGACGGGGTACGCCTACGTACAAGGTTTCTCCTGGTTTTGCGCTAGAAGGCGTGAAAGTGACCCGGTGAAAGGTGCGTTCCGCTTTCAGTCCGCCAACCTGCTTAGGTAATACGTTGGGATTTAACTTTGAGCTTATCATATATAATGGAAGTAGAAGGAACTACTGACTTTGACCCCCTTACCGAAGAAGGTCAAGTTGATATTAACGATGAAGAATTCGATGCATGGACCCAAGGCGCGGAGACCGACCTCCTAATGTACGACGCAGCCCTAGAAAACAAGTACGGTAGTAGGTGGGAAAGCTTCAAGGCAGCCTTGAATCGCATGTGGCAATCAAAGAACCGCGGCCCCATCCCTGAGTACTTGGAACTTCAAGACATAGACGAAGCAACCACGCGGGAAACCATAGAGTGGGCAACGCAGGAGCTAAGTCAGCGCTATCCCCGCTTTGAGGTTGACGACGTAAATCTCACAGAACGCGGCAACAAAGTTCCTCATAAGCGTCCAAGACCTGCGATTTCCCGATAAGAACCGCTGGACGAAAGCACAGCTTCTCTTCGATGAAAATGGCGAAATTAGGGGCGATGTGACAAGATTAAAGGGCTTTCAACTAGCTGCCCGAAGTGACTTAGAAAGGTTGGAAACCCTAAATGAAAAGGTTGCGTTAGAAAAGCGCGCCAAGGAGCTGCAAGAAACGTTGGAGGAAAGGGAAGCGGATTACATGAGACAAAACCAACTGCTTCTCGATGCTCAAAAGAGAGAAGTCGACGACAAAAATCAAAGAATAATGCAAATGAGAGAACAAAGAGACGAAGCTTTGCGCGAAAGAGACCAAGCCCAAAAGGCCTTTGAGCTCGCTCCAAGAGACCTGGACATGAGCAAGGAAGAAGCCGAAAACTTGCATGTTACCATAGCCGGCTCTTTGGAGGAGCGGCGGCAGTTGGTTGCCGAAATTAACACCAAAGAAGAGCAAATCCGGCAAAAAGATCAGGCCTATTGAAGATCTGGAAAGGAGCTTAGCCGAAAAGCAGGAAATAATCAATGACCTGACTCGACCCGAAGAGGAAAGGGAGGCTCTTCAAAAGGAAGTAGAAGCCCTTAGGGCGGAAGTTGCGGAATTACGGGCGCAAAAGGAAAACCTGGAAAAGGAGCTAGGGCTTACCACCAAGGAAAAGATAAAAAGAGCCCTGGTGAAGTATGGTATTCCTCTGGCATTTGCGGTCGATATTTCAAGCGTAGTAGGAGTAATCTTGTCCGCGCTTAAGGCTACGGGCGCAGGCGTAAAGAAATTAGGCAATGGACTGACAGACTTGGGGAAAAAAATGGCAGCCGGTCTTCCTGGGCTGCTTGGTAGTGTTCTTAGCTTGGTGCTTAAGACCGGCGGCGAACTGTTGAAGTTCGTGGGGAATAACATTTGGATATTAGTCGTAGCTATTGGAGTGGTACTCCTGAAGAAGATGAAGGGTTGATCTTATCCTTATCGTCGGCAGACCTCCGAGGCGTCCTCGACTGGGGATAAGTAAAGATAGTATTCGCGCCGCCTTGATAATACGGAACTAGCGGTATGGCGGTCATGGTGCTAATGGGCTTATGATTCCAAATAGCATCCGGTGGAGAAGGTCCCACAGCATTTATTCCTATGCGACCACGAGTTGCTATGGTCTTACCTCCATCGCTGGGACGGATTTGCAGCTTTGCATATTGGCAATTGGCTATCATATGACAAGTCGCCGGCCTTTGATCTTCTCCGCTTACCGGAGGGGGCTCCGAGGAAAAATGAACTGGGTTCCTATTGTTGTTTTTTTTCCTGTAAGGCAGTAATGGATGGTCATTGTCATCAACGATCCTAAACCCAGCATTGCACGAATACACCGTATTAAGGCTAATAGTACACACAAGTAATCCCACGCCTCCAACCTTCACCCAAAGTTCAGTGTCAAAACATTCATCATTTACGTACTCCTTCTCCTCTAAGTAATAAAGGAACCAGTCCTCTTTTATGTGTGGGTTATCCATATATTTAAAGACTAACCACCGTAAAAGTGCTAATGGTCTTGTGGTTATAAGCTGTGTCTCTTTGATTTTCTATGCCATTCACGCAAACGCTCCCAGAATCGTCTACGCGCATTTGCAGCTTTACCTTCCCATGGCAATCGGCGACCATATGAAAAGTCCAAACCGATAAATTCTCAGCGCTGCCAGGGTTGGGCTCTACGGAGAAATGCACGGGCTCTCTGTTGTTCGTCTTTCTCGCGCATAGGCTGCAGTATACCGTTGTCATCTAGGAGCCTAAAGCCAACGTTGGCATGGCTGCTCGTGCCAATGCAAATGCTGCATATTATCAGCTTCTTTCCTGAGTAGTTCAGGTTCACGGACATCCCGTGACATCAACCCAAGAGCTCTGGTTGTATTTTTTCTCGCCTGTGTAAGTTGTGTAAACGCAATCTACTCCAGCTACGTAGGGGTTGTTAATCACCATATATAATAGTTCAGACCAATGCTTGCTGTGGCTAAGCCGGCCTTTAGTAAGTTATGGTCATATTCCTCGGGTATCGTAGGCAGGACCTTCTTTGATGGTTTCTTAACTGCGGGTACCTTCGTTTCGTGTGACTTTTTTGGCTTCTCTACGAAGTGAGGAATGCCCTTGGTCATGTCAAAGTTTACGTCATTCATCCCAAACTTCATATCCTTAGTAGCTCGCTGCAGCTTGTTGTTGTAACCCACAACGGAATTAGCGTTAATAACCAAATTATTTGGCATTAACCAACAACCAGGACTCAAGGCGTAATCCAGCCGCACTTTAGATTGCTGCACCGCCAATTGATATCTTTGAACTGACTTGGATATGTCGTTCTCTATTATTGCGGACTCAAACAGGGTTAGGAATTCTTGTTGCGTTTCCCGCGACGCACCTTGGGAACCAACAATGGGGCTGCGGGTATTTACCTGCGCTCCCAGGGTGCAGTAGACGAATGCTTCAATGCTGCGGTTAATTCGAGCTAGGTTTCTTAGACCTTTTCCTTTTAATAATACGAATGGATCCCAAGGACTGGGGTAAATCGTCTCAATCCTATCGATCAGCGTAACGTCATTCTTGCGACCACCCAAGTCATAAAACTTCAAAACCCCGGGGTATTTTTGATGATACATGTCTGCCGGACGCACGCCGTCAACATGCAAAGCATAGATAATACCCAAGCCATGCGTGGCGCCCTCCCGATAACGAAAGTCTCTTTGCTGCGGCTTAAACTCATTCATTAGTCTTTCTAGGGCAGCGGAATCGTAGTGGTTATCCATTCGATTGAATGGCTTCTCCCCTGGCAGTGGCACGTGCAGCTCCTTCAATATGCGCCGCATAGTAAAGGCAACGTGGAACCTTAGAAAGGCAATGTCGAACATATCCGCGGCAACCCCGCAGCCCTTTGTACCGCCCAGACGGCAAAGTTTAACTGCTGCGGCCAGTACTTAAAGTTAGGCCCCTTTAGCCATTCGTGGGCTTCTTTTCCTGAAGTGTGCTTAAGCTTAAAATCCTTAAAGATATCCCTTATTACTACGTCAAAGGTTTGCTTACCCACTGGAATCTTTAGGTGTGTTACCAGCTTATCAAAGTCGTTTATGCCACCTTCGGCATCATAAAATGGGTAATCTTCCTTGGTTATCAATAAATTCTCCTGGAAATTAGGTGGCGTGGGGTTTGACTTAGGGGGCACAGGCTCTGGCTCCTTCCTTACAGGTTTTGGCTTAGGCTTCGGATTGGTATGCACAGGCTTCGGCCGATGCTCGAACATCTTTCCGACATCTTTCCGACTTAAGTAATCTCCATAATGTGGTTGCTCTCCAAAATCATTCCCAAAAGCGTCGTACATTAGTATATATAATGGATGTTATACCATCAGCATCTCCACTTTATCCTGATCTACCCAACCCTAACGAATTAAACGCTGAAAACTTTCGTCTGAATAAAGCAAATTTAATTCTGGCTTACTTGGAAGGACAGACAAAACACTACGAAAAAGTTAGGAAGAAATACGTCAGAGCCCGGAGTACGCTACATAAGATTGCGATAACTTCAGGATCCATATTTGTTGTGTTAACGGTCTCTGGCGTTGCTACTTCGCTTACTGGACCGGGAATAATTGTTGGAGTTCCTTTGGCCGGCGTTGGGGCAGCCTGTGGTATTATTTCGGTTGTTGCTACGGGCATTATGAAACAGTTGTCAAGCAAAATATCAAAACACGACACGACAATAGCTCTGTCAAGGGCTAAAGTAAATACGATCACTGACCTTGTCTCAAAGGCTTTGCGTGACAGAAAGATAGACGACGTAGAATTCTCGCTTATCTTAGCCGAAGAGGAAAAGTACGAGAAATTAAAGTCGGACATAAGGAATAAAAAAACAGTCGTAAAAGATCTTTCCGAGGAATCTCGCAAAAAGATCTACCAGGAGGCAAAAGAAGAGCTTCAAAAAAAGCTCGCTCTGTAAACATCTGCTTTGAAAAAAGCGTGACAGGATTTCATGTACGTATCGAACGCCGGCTGTCTGGTTCATATGCAGATTAAATATAATAATTTTCACATACATAAGCGTCCAGATGTGTCTGGCGTTCGCTTGTGATCGTGGACTTTGGAGCTGGGGAGGCCTAAAGTCCCGAGTTCAAGCCTCGCTGTAGACGCATTTGGACCGGTTGCTGTGAGTGAAAAAAGCCTCCCCCACTGACAGCAACCGTGGGGGGAGGTGTGCAAATGCGATTCAACCCCGCGATGGGGGGTTTCGCGAGGAAAAGTTGGAAAAGTCAGGGGGTGTCTCGGGACGCTGTCCGGAGTTCACCCTCTGGTGGGTCGTAAGAAAGATATATGCAAAAAACCCCACTGGGAATAGCTTGGTGTTCTGCGCGATGCATTCCCCAGTGGGCTTTCTGGCAAAATAAACGCCAGTTTTGCATTTTTATTTTCTCGGAATCCATCCTAACAGGGGGTGGTTGGGGTGAATTTTGTAAAATATTTCATAGATTACGTTAGGGTAATAAGGAATATCCTTATTCAGCCGACAAAACATCCACTCGGCTTTTGTCATATCAGAAACCTCGGGAATAGGCTTACCGGTAATTTCAGACCAGAGATAGGGAATAGCTTTGTAATATTTTCCTAGCTTTAATTTTTTCAATGTCTTCCGTAGACTTTGCGGGGTTGGCTTTTCTAAGTGGTCTATGATTTTCTTCTTTACTTCGTTGTCTAAATATACCAGGTGTAAACCTTGGATATGACTCATCCAGTCCCTAAAGTATTTTATTCTCTTATAAGGTGTTTTCTTACGACCTCCAATGGCGTAATATTGCTCTTTGGTAGCATTTGGTACGGCATTACGAATATTCTTACCACACTCGTAACACTGTGCTCACGTGTCATGTTCTATTTGCATTTTCTTACCACAACAAATATACTTATTTGGCTTAGTAGGTACAAACTTGGGTTTCAAGCACTTTACACAGAAGTCATAGACGAATTCTTTACATTCATGCATATATATCTAGCATATTTGTGCCCGCTTTTTGAGACCCCTGTAATCCCCGGGGACCATTTTTGGTGTCGTAGCTTTTACTGCGTTTTTGGAATTTCATTACTACGCGAATTTGATTAACTCAGGGAATCATGGGGCAAGGTCGGGTGAATCAGGACTGGTATGCCCTATACTACTCTTCTATCTTTGATGCCTGGGTGAACATCAGTAGCTGAGGATCTAGGTTCATTAACTTTTCCCTTTCCATTATGGGGTACATTTCAGCAGGCGAGTACAATGTGCTCTTGATAAATCTGGAGTAGTTTGCCCCAAACCGTGGCTTCTTCACCCAAAGTTCCTGGATGGCTTTATTTGCTATCTTTTTTTCTCTTGGAACGCTCCATCTTTGTGGCAGGCTAGTGCAGGTAAGATCATCAGGTATTGACTTCAGACCAAGTTGCTTGCAGTGGGATATATAAAAAAGCAATCCAATGACATGATGGCAGAATCCTCCTGTACCAGCAACACAGGAACATCTACCTTTTATTGCTTTAGTAGCAAGGTTGATATCTGATTCCAGTGTGTGAGGTGCCTCTGACTTTTTCATGGACCTGTAGCATCTGCATGTCACTTTTGCAATATTTGGAGAGTAAGCCACTAGAAAACAATAAAGGACAATAAGCCACTAGAAAACAATAAAGAACAAAATAAAGAACAATAAGGCTTACAATATTATGCGAATAGTTTTGAAAAATATCTAGACGTCAGCGAACACGAAACATCTAATAAAAGTCAATCGAAAATTACCTTTGACTTCGTGCAGATAGCCAGGCTCAGCGAAGAACTTATAGGCTTTAGAAGTGTTGTCACAGCCAGATTCCTTTTTAGAATACGCCTCTATTTCCCTAAAAGTGATCAGAGGAATGCCTTACAGATCACTAGATGCCACTACGAAAAAGAAAATTTCATTTCAATGAGTCATAGTATGTTCCAACAAGAGTGATGGCGATCTCAACTACACAAGCACAAGAGGTAGTTTGTTGGGACTTAAAACCTTCTGTTTTTGATTTGAAACGTTTAAAACACGTTCACAAGATAGAAAAATATCTGAACAAAGTACTTCTGGAAAATCAACGGCTTTGAGAAAGAATATAAGGATAAAACAGACACTATAGTTCTGGAAAGGTCACGCTCCGCTACTTAAACTCTTGTTGTTGTCAAGGAATGTCTGGAAAGCTTGCCCGCCAGAGGCTTGTTGCTATGGGGGAATTTGACACGTGATCTATTGTTGCAAAAGGCCTATTGTAGCTCTGTTGCCATTACTGGTGATATTAACCTTGATAAACTCAAACCTTTGGAGAAAGAGGGTAAAATTCTCATTGATCTAGAAGATGTATTTAACTTAAATTGTCTCATTAGTGAACCAACTCGAGTTACAAATACTACAGCATCGTTATTGCACGTCATCCTAACTAATGATAATGAACTTTTTAAGGACAGTGGGGTTTTAAAACCAGAGATAAGCGATCATCATATGGTTTACGGTTTAATGAACGAAAAAGTTTATTATAGAAGAAAAGTTGTCACCTTTAGAAGTACAAAGAATGTGAATATAAATGAGTTTCTAGAAGAGCTGAAAAATGCCCCGTGGGATGTTATGGATACCTTTGACTCTTGATGATGCATTTGATTATTGGAAGGTTTTGTTTAACTCGATAGTTGACAAACATATGCCATTGAAGAAAATGAGATTTAGAGAAAAGGACGTACCATATATGACACCTGAATGGAAACCAAACCTCGCAAGTTCTTCCAAACGTTTAAGCCATTTATGAACAACAAAGGCAAAAGTCAAGGACAAAGCGCGAGTTGTATTAAAAATGATGCAGACGGATCCATTGAATCTGATAAAACCAAAGTAGCGAACATCTTGGCAGATTATTTTTCAACTATGGCCAACGACATAGGAGGTCCAAATGCTAACGATCTTACGGAACAAGACCTTACTAATCATCCAAGTATTGGAAGTATAGTACTCTCAAGTAAAACTACCTGGAGTGGATTCCAATTTGAGACAGTAAACACCGATGAAGTCAAGTCTAGCATTGGGAAGTTGAACACAAGGAAAGCGTGTGGCAACGATGACATAACTTCTATGATACTGAAATCCGCAGCTAACGGAATAGCAGCACCGTTGACCAAACTTTATAACAAAAGCATACAGCAAGGGATATGGCCTGATTCATGGAAAAAAGGAATATGGTGTCCTGTCTTTAAAAAGGATGATCCGCTAGACAAGAAGAATTATCGCCCCATTACATTACTTAATACGGTAGACAAAATCTACGAGAGTTTGTTAAGTAGTCAAGTCAACAAACACTTTGAGTCTGTATTAGATCCATCTCTATCTGCGTATCGCAAGCGGCATAGTTGTGAAACTACACTAATTAGACTAACTGAAGAATGGAGAATGGCGCTTGATAGAAAGGAATGTATAGGTCTATTGTCAACAGATATGACAAAAGCCTTTGACTCTCTTCATCCATCACTGATGCTCAATAAGTTGAAAGCCTACAAGTTCTCTGATAGATCCTTGGAATTGATAAGATCCTATTTTCAAAATAGACGGAACAGAGTCAAACTGCAAGATACCTACAGTGAGTGGAAAACATCAATCAGAGGCTGTCCTCAGGGATCTTCCTTTGGCCCGCTATTATGGAACTTATTTCAAAACGACATGGCATATATAGTTAAAAGAGACAACCTTTCAAGCTATGCGGATGATCACCAAATATATACCTCAGGAAATTCTATTGACAATATACAAAGAACACTTAATGAAGAAGGACAAATTATATCTAAATGGTATAATGAGAACTTGCTGCAAGGAAATTATGGAAAGTATAATGCTATGCTAATTGGGGATAAAACTAAAACTAACTTAACATTAAATGTAGATGGGGTTGATATCAATTCCATAAGGGAATTGAAGTTATTAGGTGTCACTCTAGATGACGGTCTAAAGTTTAGTGCTCATATAAGCATTACTTGTAAGAAGGCGGGAATGAAGATTGGAATACTTTCACGATTAAGAAATCTAATACCAACACAAGCCAAGCTATCACTATATTTATCTGCCATTTTACCTTACTTAACATATTGTCATGTTGTTTGGCATTTTGGGAAGGCTACAGACTATAAGAAATTAGAGCGGGTACAAGAAAGGGCGTTGAGAGCAGTCTTTAATGATCATAATGCAAATTATAATGAACTACTTAAATGGGCCAAATTGCCAACTTTGCTTAATAGGCGTCTACAGGACATTTTAATTTTAATGTACAAAGTGAAGAACAAATATGTTCCTGATTATGTAGATAATATTTTTCAGAGTCAATCAAATAAGTATAATTTACGTCATTCTGATTTTTCTATTCCGGGTTTAAGTACAGTTAGATATGGTAAGCATTCAATCAGATATTTAGGTCCATATTTATGGAATAAGATTAGTAAGGACTTACGGAACAAACCCAGCACAAATGCCTTTCGAATTGCTATAAGAACAGTTGATGTCTCGGGATTGTTGGATGGATCCTGCAAGTGAATAGCATGCTCAACCTAGAGACTTATGGTTGAGCATGTTGTTCACTTGGTTGTTTAGTTTCATCTTATCCATCCAGAAATCTATCGAGAGATTGTCTGTTCTCTACTGAAGTTACATTTTAATTAAATGAGAATTGCGGTTGGGCTTGGATCTTGGGATATGAGTAGGGTAGGGAAAATTTTAGATAGCACTTAATTTTAATCACTATTTACATATTTATATATCTTAGAATACATATATTCTTAAATATTTGTATATTTGTATATTTTTTATTTAGTTTTTGTATTAATTTATTTGGTTCTTTTATAGTGTCCTTAATTAGCTTATATCTTAGCTAAATAACTTGACACTTTTAATAAAGTTTATCTATCTATCTATCTATCTATCTATCTATCTATCTATCTATCTATCTATCTATCTATCTATCTATCTATCTATCTATCTATCTATCTATCTATCTATCTATCTATCTATCTATCTATCTATCTATCGGTCATTCCAAGATGCAAGAATAGCTGGACTGACTTGTATTTGTAATTGTTATTCTTGCCAATAACACAGATGTTGTCGTTGAAATATGTAATGGTTTTTGTATTCCACGAAACACCCTTTATATGTTTTTTGAAATAGCTGTATCGAGTAGTATAGGGGATGGGGGTTCCAGCGCAACGACCACAGGAGGATTACCCGTCTAAAGTAAAATACTCGATTCGCGCCGTTATTACCCGCATCCCGCGTCTTTGTAGTTAAATATGTTAGTCTATATATGGAGTGTGAAGAATGTAAGAGAACTTTTAAGAAAGAAGTGGACTTAAAGAAGCATTTGAAGATGAAAACGAAATGTATGAGCAGCTATGATTGTGGATGTGGTAAGAAGTTTGAGACTAAGGTTAAATTGTTTTGGCATTGTCAGGATTGTGAGTATGACTACGACGATCTGAAAAGGGTCTGGAATTAGGTATAAGATATTTCCTATTATATAGATGGAATCCCAAAGCAATTTCGAAACGGTGTCAATACCCGGTAACGGTGAGATTGACGTTAGACAGTTTTGGCGGCAGTCAGAAAGGAAGGTCAAAAGGACGCTCCGAAAAGGTATAGAAGAATTAGGAGCGTTGAAAGCAAGCATAATGGTAGAAGTGAGTCTATCAAAAGACGAGGTAATGACGACAGCAGTGTTGCGATCGAAGTCGTTAGTGATATTAGAGTCCACGAATCTGGATAGGTCACTTAACGAAGCCTTAGAAGCAATAATGGAGCCGCTGTCTAATTACACGAAAGAAGGATCAGGTTGGACAGTGGAGGAGGTAGAAGGTATGGAGGTTAGCATGGCAAGGTACGTCCCAATACGAGGAGGAAATTACGTACTCCTACCAACGTGAGTAGAAAGGAAGAAAGCCATAGTCAACGTAAAAAATGATGACAACAGATGCTTTATGTGGGCAATACGATCTGCACTGTATCCAGTAGATAAGGATCCATGTAGACCAAGCAAGTACCCAACAGATGATTTAGAGTGGGATGGCGTAGAGTTTCCAATGCAGTTGATAGACATACCGATATTCGAGCAGGAAAATGACCTAGCCATTAACGTTTACGGAGTCAGAGACCAAACGATAGTACCACTAGTGCTGTCAAAGAGTAAAGGAGAACGAATACACCTCTTCTACCACGGCGGACATTATTCGTGGGTCAAACATGTTAGCAGACTATTTTACAGACATACTAAGCATAAAGGTAAAAAGTACTTCTGCGACTGTTGTTTGTTATCCTTTACCAGCGTTAAAGCTCTAAAGGATCACGACGAAATATGTCGCGGAGTCGAAGAAGTGGCGCAACGGATCCAGATGCCCACAGATAAGAACCTATCCTACTCAGACCATCAAAAGCAGATGCAGGTGCCTTACGTGATAGATGCAGACTTTGATGCGTTGATAACTAAGGAAGAGCAGAAAAGTGGTGCCCCGGATAAGGTGTGATTACACGAGATCTGCTCCTTTGGTTACATAGTAGTCAGATCAGATGCTAAGGCCGACCCTCCTGTGATTTATCCAGGTGAGAACGCAGCTAATAAGTTTCTAGAAGCATTGCGAGAAGAGGAGGAAGAGATAAGAGAACAATTAAGACGTCCAAAGAAGATGGTATTTACCAAAGAGAACCAGGAGGCTTTTACCAAGGCAAAGAAATGCCACATTTGCCAACATACGCTTCTCCAGTTTGGAAGACGAGCCAAGAAAGCGTGGCACGAAAGTGGAAAGTATCTAGGAGAAGCTCATTTTAAATGTGGTAGGTATGCAAGGAAGGGGGGAAAGCCCAACAAGCCTTCCACCCACTGCATTCATTGTCATAAAGCATTCGTTGAGGATTTCT
The DNA here is from genome assembly GCF_029948245.1 of Actinia tenebrosa. Classification (NCBI taxonomy): domain Eukaryota; kingdom Metazoa; phylum Cnidaria; class Anthozoa; order Actiniaria; family Actiniidae; genus Actinia; species Actinia tenebrosa. Next base: position 4,673,682 of record NW_028292572.1, on the reverse strand, counting down.
ATGTGGATAAGGTTAGAGATCACTGCCACATCACGGGTAAATACAGAGAAGCGTCTCATTGGAAATGCAATATAAACTTCAAAGTAGATCCAGAAATGGAAATACCCGTATTCTTTCACAATTTAAGGGGTTACGACAGTCACTTACTCTTACAAGGAACAGACGGCTCCGACGTCAAGTGCATACCCAACAACAAAGAGCGCTACATGTCTGTAACTGTGGGCAAGCTAAAGTTCTTAGATTCGCAGCAGTTTATGGCGGACTCCTTAGCAAACTTGGTTAGATACAACACGGAGTTCCCCATTTCCAGCCAATACGGCGCGGAAAGGAAAGGAGTATACCCATACAAGTATATGGACTCCTGGGATCGATTCGAAGAACCCCTACCACCTAAAGAGAGATTCTACAGCACCCTAAACGAGTCCGGCATAAAGGACGAGGAGTACCAGCATGCGTTAGATGTGTGGGAAAAGTACTCCTGTGAGAATATGCGAGAATACCACGACATCTACCTACGTTCAGACGTAGTGCTGCTCGCAGATGTTTTCCAAAGCTTTCGAAAGATGGCAATGGAATACTACGGGTTGGATCCAGCGAACTTCTACACGGCTCCTGGGCTTAGTTGGAGTGCGCTGCTAAAGAAGACAAACGCACAACTGGATTTGCTAACGGAGTACGACATGTACCGCTTCATGGAAGACGGTATTCGCGGCGGGGTTTGCGGGCCCAGCAGACGATACGCAAAAGCGAACAATCCCACGGTGGAGTACGACCCGAGAAACCAACCACATACATATTCTACTTAGACGCAAACAACCTCTACGGCTGGGCAATGTTGCAGTACTTATCTGTACGTGACGTTGAATGGGATGACATAAAGCCCATAGACTTCTACATGCAGGTAGACAAAGAAGCCGAGAAGGGTTACGTGCTGGAGGTGGACCTGGAATACCCAGAGCACCTACACGACGCCCACGACGAGTTTCCACTTGCCCCAGAAGCAATAGAAATACCATTTAAGCAGCTGAGTCCGCTGCAAAGGGAAATGTGTCCTGGTTACAAACCGTACAGGAAACTAACTATGAACCTGATGGACAAAAAGAAGTACGTGGTGCATTACCGCAACCTGCAGTTCTACGTGCGACACGGAATGAGAGTAACGCACATACACCGCGTTTTGAAGTTCACGCAGTAACCATGGATGCGCTTCTACATTGACTTTAACACACAAAAGCGTACGCAGGCAAAGAATGACTTTGAGAAGAACCTGTTCAAACTAATGAACAATAGCGCATTTGGTAAGACCATGGAGACCTTCCGTAAGCGCGTAAGCATAAAGATAGCCAGCACCAGAGAGGACGCAGAAGCATACGTGTCACAGCCTGGATTCGTCAGATATGTAGAAATGTTAAACTTGTACGTGATTCACATGAAGAAAGCGAACCTATTTCTGAACAAACCCGTATACACGGGGTTTACAGTGTTAGACCTATCAAAGTTGCTCATGTATGAGTTTTACTACGACAAGCTAAAACCGAAATACGGTGATAAGTGCCGCCTCTTATACACCGACACCGACTCTTTGATCCTGGAGGTGCAGACGGACGACGTTTACAAAGACTGACTACCCGACTTAGATGAGTACGACACCAGCGATTACCCGCGCGACCACTTACTCTACTCCGCGAAAAACAAAAAGGTAATAGGTAAGATGAAGGACGAAATGAAAGGAAAACCCATAGTTGAGTACGTGGGGCTGAAACCAAAGATGTACAGCGTGCTGAAGCTGGACGGCGTAGAAAAGAAAGCCAAAGGCGTAAAAAAGTACGTTGTTAAGAAGGACATTACGCACGAGTGCTACTTAAAGTTCCTGCGTACGCGTAAGGAGCAGCGTCACAAGATGAACTCCTTACGCAGCTACGGTCATCAGATACACAACGCTACGCAGGAGAAGGTGTCACTGTCCGCATTTGACGGTAAGAGGTGGATGTGCGACGACGGCATCCATACGATAGCATTCGGACATCACACGATAAGCAGTTCTTTTTTGACGAACCCACGCGTGGGACCATCGTGAAGATAATACAAGATGGGCTGACCCTTTTTAACTATCGCACTTCGGATTTGGTAAGTTTCCAAAGACCAATTAGGATCCGTAGCTCTTTTGGATCCTCCTTCTAATTCACCCGGCTCATAGAGATATCGAATCGTGACATTGCCTAATCTCTTTTCCTGGGGGAAGACCGCCCTCGAACGTTTGACGTAGGACTTGTGTTCTACGCGTTTCTCCTTTATAGCATCCTTGGGTTTCATTCCCGTAGCCCTGGCCGCCTCGTTATTCAAAGCCGCGATGACCTGGGGGAGCCTCTGGGTCCATTCCCTGTTGCGTTTTGAGGGATCTTGCAGCTATTTCCAATACTGATACCCAAAGAGACGCTCGGCCAGGGTCGTATTGAATCTTTCGACGATGCTCTGACCCCTGTGGTACTCAGCTTCGGCTCTTCTAATCTTGGTGCTGTGGTCTTTGAGGGTCTTGGTAACCACGCCCATGAACTCCGTCCCCGCATCCACTTGCAGCAGCTTGGGCCATTTCAAGACGCGCTTATAAATCCTACCTAGGGCTTCTGCGACTTCCCCAGAATCCTTGCTGGTTATGGGTTCGACGTCCTTGTATCTGCTTGCGATATCAACTACGGTCAAAGCGTATCTATAAGACTTTCTTCTTACCTTGTCGTGCGGTAAGAAAGGCAGATCCGCCTGATGAACTTCATTGGGGGCATTTACGGTGAAGCTAGGCCTGGGAATGTACTTTGGCACGGGAAGATAAACCTGCCAGAGGGTTTGTTTTTTTAACCAGTTCTTAGCCGTTTCTTCTGATACCCTGGCCGCGGCTGCAAGTTTCTTGATAGCTGACGATCCTCTCCAATAACCTTCGGCCCCGTAGTAAATCCTTTTAAGATTGTACTCAGTTCGACCGATTATATGAATAGAATCGCGCTTCGCTTGATTCAAGCGAAGGATAGGACGAGATTGATATTGCGTCCGTGGAAATTTACCGTCTCACCGTCCACTTTAATGGTAATGTTTATGCTTTCTACCAAATGAGACAAGTCATAGCCCAAAGAAATGGGAGTGTATTCTACTGGGTCAAATGGATTACCTTTGGGCAGGAACTTGGACATAAGAGAAGACTTTTTCCCATTGTTGTAACTATGGACCAAGTCGCAATAGACTTCGTAAGAGGATGCGACTTTCCATTTCACGGGTATGGCTGTGTCGGTAATTGTCTTGCCCGAGGCACATAATAAATACCCCAATGGGTCAAACTTTCCAAAAGTTACTGAATAGTTTGGCATATTATGTTTGAGGGTCATTTCGTGCGGCAATCCTGTGGTGAGAGTATAACCGCGCTTGGCGAGCTCCTTAGCAAGGGTGATTGTTGTGTAATGTCCATCGGGTAGCATTTCACCTTGATAATTGCCAGGCGTCTTAAGTACGGTGACCATGTCATTGACTAAATTATACCAAGAATTGTACAAAGAGCAACTTATGAGCCGAACTTTATGGGCTTTGATGGGGGGATTCAAATAAGTGGTAAAGTTATTCTTGTCGCTTTCCAAAAAGACGATCATTATATATTAGACGCTCATGCTAAATACGCCAAAGCCGCGCCTACTGCCAGCCCTGCAACTCCTACGAATAGCAGCTCATTGTCTTTTTGTTTCTTAAAAGGCTGGTAGTAATTCTTGAACTGAGGCTTTCTCATTCTAAAGTCGGGGTGCCCCTGCGCATAGAGTTTAAAGGCGTAGTCTGTGTTTTCGAAGTTCTTAACCGCCTGCATTTTGTCTTGGTAGTTCTTGTCCAACCAATCCCTGTAAACTTGTCTTTTTTCATTCCAAGCCGCCACGTCCCTTTGATACTTTTCCAGCGCTAAGTCGTGTCTTTTTCTTTCGGCAGCCGATTCTCCGCTGCGATCACCTCTAACTAATCTATCCAAATATTGACCGCCATAATTAGCTCCAGTGAATGCTAAAGCTGCAATGACTCCACCTGCAACCAAGCTAGCCATTTATACATTAGGCAGGTACTTTTCCTTCCGTAGGTAATCCTTTACCATGATAGCCCCGCCAACGGCAGCGGTCATCTTAGCAAAATTAGCGAAGCTCTTGCTTGGGTCTTCAGTAAAGTCTTCTTTGAGCACCTTCTTACCTACCCAACCAATACCCGCAACAATGGAAGTAATAATAGCTGCTTCTTCAACAGTTTTCAATAACGCGGTTGACATTATATTACAGAGCGAGAAGGTTATTCCATTACGGGTATTTTGCTTCTCTTAGGGGGCTCCTGCGTCACATGCACGGCCTTTAATTCTACCTTTGGCTTCGTAGCCCGCCATTGTAAGTAGAGGCTGCCTGCTGCTATAGCAACTCCCAACGCGCCGATGACGTACCCAGGATTAATAAAGGATTCGCCTTCGTCCTCCACCTTTTCTTCTTTTTTGGCTTTGTTCTTCCTGTTCATCTCTGCGAGCTTCTTTCCGGCAGCGACTCTACCTGGAGATTTCTTAGTCTTGGTGATCTTTTCCTCTACTTGAGGGGTTTCCTCCGCCTTTGCTTCGGTGTCACTCATATATCTAAGGAATTGAAGGACCTGACAAGTAACTTAAGAACGACTTGGAAATGACTTGACGATGACTTGAGTAAGTACTTGGAAACGACTTGAAGATGACTTGACTAAGTACTTGCAGCGACTTGAGTAAGTACTTAGGCATGACTTAACTAAGTATTTGCGGCGACTTCATCAACTTCCTTGTCGACCGCAGCAAAGACCTCCTCGACTTCCTTATCCTTCTTGAAGTTCTTCCAAGATGTTCCAAAGGAACCTAGTACCTCCTTCAAGTCGACATGCTGAGCTACGTGAAGTGCCACAGAGGCGACTGCCATTAACTTACCACACTTCAAGGACAACCAGCCACAGGTTATCTTAAGTTCTTGAGCGATGACATAGTCATCTCTTATGTCCTTCTGCAGTTGATCCACGTCGTCTCTATGGGCAGTGCAAGTCCGAGGAGTTTGGTGGCCAGCTTAATTGCGGAGTCTGCTACGGCGTCCGTGGTTTTACTTGCAAGGGCAGCCTCGTACCTCTTATGGAACTTCTTAACTTCCTCTTCCGACAACTTATTAAACTGCTCATGGGTAAGTTCCTTGCCTATCATTTCTTTGCACTTCCCAGATGACACAAGGATGTTAAGTTGTTCCTTAAGGTTACTTTCATATAACTGTGTGGGGACGTCGTCTAAGAGCTGGTCAATCTCCATAAACATTAGGAGTTAAAGATCTCCGATTTTTATGGAATATGGAAACCTCAAAGAGAAGATCATCTTGGAATGTTGGTGCGTTTTCAAATGCCGCATGTATTCGTGTAACTGTTCCTTGGATATCTCGCCACCGTAGTCGCTTAAAATGGTTTCCAGATCAGACTTGCTCGGAGTATAAAATACTACGAGAGATCCTATGTTTTCCCTAAAGGGCTTAGAGACGCTCGTAAGCTGCTGCGAGAGCAACCAAACGCTAATATTGTCATGTCTGCCGCTAAAGGTGAGCTTAACCAGCTCGGAAGTGCGTCTTTTCACGTCGTCCCCGCAGGCGATGTTATCCAGTATAAGGAGGGTTAGCGTATCTTTAGGGAATTGTCTATGCCAAAACTTAAGATGTCCAGATAACTCATTGGGGTCCAATATGTCCACAAAGAAGTCGTCATCTTTCACGCCTATACCCGTCCAGGTGCGGTTATTCACGTAGGTTGGACAAAGCAGCACGATATAGTCAAAACGGTATCTAAAGGGTCCTAGCAGCTGCTCTACCACGAATTGGGTCTTTCCGCAGCCGGTGGGTCCTACTATCAGAGCGTTACAAGGCATGTGATCTGGGTTCATTTATATCCCTTCTGTCGAGGGGAACTTGTTCCCTGGTATATATGGAGCCCGTTGAAGCAGTCAAAGCATTGGTTAACGTCGTCAAAGAGAAGTCAGACCTGGAGAGGACGGTCGAAATGCAAAGGGAGGAGATAGACCGTCTGAATGAACGCGTAAAGGAGCTATATGAGGAAATGTGCGGCCTAAAGCGCGCAGAACGGTTTGGCGCTTTGATAACTATGGCAACGTGGGCCAAGGAGTCCGTCGTGGACTTCATGCAGTACCCAATCTAATGTTAAGATATGGTTGTCATTTTGTTAATGTAGGTCGGAAACCCTCCTAGAAACCCCCTCAGAATGTTAAGATGTGGTTAAGACTTTGTTAAGCTGGGTCCAAGACTCCCGTAAGAAATGCCTCATAATGTTAAGATGTGGTTAAGACTTTGTTAAGGTTACCGTCAAACTCCTCCAAAAGATGTCTCAGAATGTTAAATGGAGGTTAAAATATTGTTAAGTATATATGGACTGCTTGAAGTGTAAGGAGGTATTTAGTACCAAGCAAAGACTGCAATACCATGTTTGGCATGGATTTTGCACAAAGAAGCCAATCAGTAAGGTCTGCAATGACTGTAATAGGGAGTTCAGCACTCTTCAGAAGCTGCAGTACCACGTCAAGAAGGGGGTTTGCTATAGGACGACACAGTGTAGTTACTGTGATAAGGTTCTTAGTAGCCGCCAGCGCCTTCAGACACATAAAAAGAGGCATGAAAGGACATACCGATACCTTTCAGAGAAGTACGATCTGGAAGGGGTGGATTGTTACCAGTGTGGCGATCTTATGAGTCGTTGTGAACATAAAGACGATTACCTAAGGAATCGAATAGACTACTTTAGGAAGATAAGTAGGACGCTACCCCGTTTTGACGCGTTAGAAGGTGTCCCATGGACTAACAGGGAATATTGGAGGCAGCAGTGTGAGAGATGTGGATGCGTAAGAGAGGAGGAGCACGTATTCAACTGTCTATTCACCATTTAACATTCCAGACCATGTTTTGGGAGAGTTTGGTGGGTAGCTTAACAAAGTCTTGACCACCATTTAACATTCTGAGGCATTTCTCAAAGGAGTTTGGCGGGTAGCGTAACAAAGTCTTAACCACCATTTAACATTCTGGGATGGTTTCTGAGATAGTTTCCGACCTATCTTAACAAAGTCTTAACCACCATTTAACATTCTGGGATGGATATATGATAGCCTACGAAGCCGCATTCCTAGGAGGATTCCTAATCGTCCTTTCAATATATGGACTGTATTACATGTGAACCCCCTGCAGACTGCATCGTTAAAAAAGAGTCGCCGAGCAGAGATACGACTGCCGACGACCCTACTTTCAACGTGCCTAACCACATAGAGGCGAAGGAAGGACGCACTTTGCGACGTCAAACGCCCAGCGACCATCCTTCTTACCATACGACCTCAGATGCTTGAACTCCTGTCCTTCAATGACGTAACGAACGCGATCCGGCGCTCACAGGGAGTACGTGACATCCTCATGCGCTAATAACAACCGTAGCCTGTCTTCAAAAGCTACGTAATTTTTTATTTCATACGTTGCACCCTCCTTTAAGTCTCGCCAGTGTATCTGCTTTACAGCCTCAAACGCCATATATTCTATGGAATATCTTTAAATGCGTCTCCAGAGTCTGCGTGCTTTTAAAGCACTTGCAGCACCACCTACATGGTAAACGCATTCCCCGTGCATACTCTGTGATGGCTCTGCAGATATCGTCGTAATCGTTGCTGATCAGTACTTTTTAACCATTCTGCTCATACCGCTGCAGCAGCAGGCGTTGATCCTCAGATAATACCCCATTGCCTTTTGGAGTCTTCAGCTCGACGCAGAAACCACGGTATCGGATGTGTGCATTCAGTATTAACAGATCGGGTTGACCGCGTTGATATCCTTTCTGCCAGCACTTTATGCGCTTACCGTCGGAGTCCTGCAGTTCGCCTAGACCAGGGGTCACGAGCATTTGTGGGTAAAACCTGCGGATGTAGTCTACGACTTTCTTACGCAGGTCGAATTCATTTTCGATCTTGAAGATCAACTTGTTGGGGGTGTCGAAGCGCCGCTCTATTGCGTATCGACCGTCCTTACGCAGCGCGGGGAGGACTTCCTCAAAGACCCAATCGTGGAACTTCTCTGCCTTTGGCATCTTTGAACTGAATATCAATTGATACGACCCAGATTCGGTTACGTACAGGGAATCCGGGTGTAAGTTGGAAAGGAGGCGATTCACCTCCCTTCTAAGTTCACCAAGTTTTATCTTGTACTTATCGCGAACGTGCACCTTAATAGCATCCTTGGGGTCGGCGTATTTCAACGCCAAAGCCACCTCCTTCGCTTTAAAGTACAAAGTTTCGCGTTGCACTATGCATTGCAGTTTGGTGTTTTCTTTGCAGAAGTTGCGTAACATGGTATATCTGAGAAATATTTTAACTTTTCAATATGCGACGCTCTTTAGTTGGTTCATTTCTACGCTTAGCTGCACGTCAGACACCACGAAGACGTAGCAGTTTATCTTGTCGCCGTCGCCCGCGGAGGCATTCTTTGTGCGCTTGATCTCCAAAGTGATACCATCCTGGGTGTTGACCAGCCGCAGACCCTGACCGTGCATGGTTTCATCGTTGGTGGTGCGCATGTCGATCCACAGCGCGTACTTATCCTTAAAGAATTCCTCAGGACTTACTTGGTCACCAAACTTACGCATTGCCTCCCTGTACACGTCTGCAGGCTTTATTCCCTGGGAGTAGACCTTGTTTGGGACCCCGTTTATGTTGACCCCTACGTTAGTAATGTTAGGGTTGTGAAAGGCTTCGGAGTCGCGCTTACCGGCCTCGTAGGGCTTGGCAAACACTAGCATTAGCCCCGTGAGACTTCGTCGGGGGAGGTTAATGCTTTGGTTGATAACCTCATCCGTCTTATCCAGGAAGCTAAATGTATTGTACATTACTACGTGGTCGTAAAGGAATGCCTTACCCGAGCTGTATTCCATACCGGCGCTGCGGGCCAACTCTTCGGAGTAGACGGTCTCATACTGCAGCTCTAAGTTGGTGATGGAATAGGGATCCACGGCTCCACTGATTGCGGTGTCCATTCCTCCTATGACATTCGTAGTGTCCGCCAAGGTTACTTCAAACTGTAACTCGGATAACTGTCTGGGATAATACGCACCATGGTTTGTAATCACTTCGAAGTCCAATGGTATGACATACTTGCTACCATAGGCGGTCTTTACACTCGTCGCGTCTGCTACTGCGGTTGCTCCGCCGGAGTCGGCAGGCGCTGGGTTGGTATCACTGCAAAGCTTACGAAGGATAACGCTTCCAATTCCCTGCTCTACCTTTTGCGTGCGGCCAAAGGCCGTCAACCATAGGTCTTTGTAGGTGGTGTACAGATCATACCTATTCAAATCCAACAATGACTCCCCGGCGAATTTGATCCGCATCTTAGAGACGAGGTTCCTACCTACGTTATTGACGGCATAGCGCTTGTCATTGGTGTTGGGTTGTATTGCTAGGTCAAACCTTAGAGCCAAGGTACCGGGGACTAAGACTAGGTTATCCGTTAGGCGAGGTACGCCTACGTACAAGGTTAGTAGTATAGGGGATGGGGGTTCCAGCGCAACGACCACAGGAGGATTACCCGACTAAAGTGAATTCCTCGATTCGTACCGCGATTACCCGCATCCCGTGTCTATGTAGTTAAATATGTTAGTCTATATATGGAGTGTGAAGATTGTAAAAGAACTTTTAAGAAAGAAGTGGACTTGAAGAAGCATTTGAAGATGAAGACGAAATGTATGAGCAGCTATAATTGTGGATGTGGTAAGAAGTTTGAGACTAAGGTTAAATTGTTTTGGCATTGTCAGGATTGTGAGTATGACTACGACGATCTGAAAAGGGTCTGGAATTAGGTATAAGATATTTCCTATTATATAGATGGAATCCCAAAGCAATTTCGAAACGGTGTCAATACCCGGTAACGGTGAGATTGACGTTAGACAGTTTTGGCGTCAGTCAGAAAGGAAGGTCAAGAGAACGCTCCGAAAAGGTATAGAAGAATTAGGAGCCCTGAAAGCGAGTATAATGGTAGAAGTAAGTTTGTCAAAAGATGAGGTAACGACGACAGCAATGCTGCGATCAAAGTCACTGGTTATATTAGAGTCCACAAATCTGGATAGGTCACTCAGCGAAGCCTTAGAAGCAATAATGGAGTCGCTGTCTAACTACACGAAAGAAGGATCAGGTTGGACAGTGGAGGAGGTAGAAGGTATGGAGGTTAGCATGGCAAGGTACGTGCCAATACGAGGAGGAAGTTACGTGCCCCTGCCGGTGTGGGTAGAAAGGAAGAAAGCCATAGTGAACGTAAAGAATGACGACAACCGCTCCTTTATGTGGGCAATACGATCCGCACTGTATCCAGTAGATAAGGATCCATGTAGACCAAGCAAGTACCCAACAGATGATTTAGAGTGGGATGGCGTAGAGTTCCCAATGCAGTTGATAGACATACCGATATTCGAGCAGGAAAATGACCTAGCCATTAACGTTTACGGAGTCAGAGACCAAACGATAGTGCCACTAGTGCTGTCAAAGAGTAAAGGAGAACGAATACACCTCTTCTACCACGGCGGACATTATTCGTGGGTCAAACATGTTAGCAGTCTATTTTACAGACACACCAAACATAAAGGCAAGAAATACTTCTGCGACTGTTGTTTGTTATCCTTTACCAGCGTTAAAGCTCTAAAGGATCACGACGAAATATGTCGCGGAGTCGAAGAAGTGGCGCAACGGATCCAGATGCCCACAGATAAGAACCTATCCTACTCAGACCATCAAAAGCAGATGCAGGTGCCTTACGTGATAGATGCAGACTTTGAAGCGTTGATAACTAAGGAAGAGCAGAAAAGTGGTGCCCCGGATAAGGTGTGATTACACGAGATCTGCTCCTTTGGTTACATAGTAGTCAGATCAGATGGTAAGGCCGACCCTCCTGTGATTTACCGAGGTAAGAAGGCAGCTAATGAGTTTCTAGAAGCATTGCGAGAAGAGGAGGAAGAGATAAGAGAACAATTAAGACGCCCAAAGAAGATGGTATTTACCAACGAGAATCAGGAGGCTTTTACCAAGGCAAAGAAATGCCACATTTGCCAACATACGCTTCTCCAGTTTGGAAGACGGGCCAAGAAAGAGTGGGACGAAGATGGAAAGTATCTAGGAGAAGCTCATTTCAAATGTGGCAGGTATGCAAGGAAGGGGGAAAGCCCAACAAGCCTTCCACCCACTGCATTCATTGTCATAAAGCATTCGTTGAGGATTTCTATGTGGATAAGGTTAGAGATCACTGCCACATCACGGGTAAATACAGAGAAGCGGCTAATTGGAAATGCAATATAAACTTCAAAGTAGATCCAGAAATGGAAATGCCCGTATTCTTTCACAATTTAAGGGGTTACGACAGTCACTTACTCTTACAAGGAACAGACGGCTCCGAAGTAAAGTGCATACCCAACAACAAAGAAAGGTACATGTCTGTAACTGTGGGCAAGCTGAACTTCTTAGACTCGCAGCAGTTCATGGCGGACTCCTTAGCAAACTTGGTTAAATACAACACGGAGTTCCCCATTTCCAGCCAATACGGCGCGGAAAGGAAAGGAGTGTACCCATACGAATACATGGACTCCTGCGATCGATTCAAAGAACCCCTACCACCCAAAGAGAGATTCTACAGCACCCTAAACGAGTGCGGTATAAAGGACGAGGAGTACCAGCATGCGTTAGATGTGTGGGAAAAGTACTCCTGTGAGAATATGGGAGAATACCACAACATTTACCTACGTTCAGACGTAGTGCTGCTCGCAGATGTTTTCCAAAGCTTTCGAAAGATGGCAATGGAATACTACGGGTTGGATCCAGCGAACTTCTACACGGCTCCTAGGCTTAGTTGGAGTGCGCTGCTAAAGAAGACAAACGCACAACTGGATTTGCAAACGGAGTACGACATGTACCGCTTCATGGAAGACGGTATTCGCGGCGGGGTTTGCGGGCCCAGCAGACGATACGCAAAAGCGAACAATCCCACGGTGGAGTACGACCCGAGAAACCAACCACATACATATTCTACTTAGACGCAAACAACCTCTACGGCTGGGCAATGTTGCAGTACTTATCTGTACGTGACGTTGAATGGGATGACATAAAGCCCATAGACTTCTACATGCAGGTAGACAAAGAAGCCGAGAAGGGTTACGTGCTGGAGGTGGACCTGGAATACCCAGAGCACCTACACGACGCCCACGACGAGTTTCCACTTGCCCCAGAAGCAATAGAAATACCATTTAAGCAGCTGAGTCCGCTGCAAAGGGAAATGTGTCCTGGTTACAAACCGTACAGGAAACTAACTATGAACCTGATGGACAAAAAGAAGTACGTGGTGCATTACCGCAACCTGCAGTTCTACGTGCGACACGGAGTGAGAGTAACGCACATACACCGCGTTTTGAAGTTCACGCAGTAACCATGGATGCGCTTCTACATTGACTTTAACACACAAAAGCGTACGCAGGCAAAGAATGACTTTGAAAAGAACCTGTTCAAACTAATGAACAATAGCGCATTTGGTAAGACCATGGAGAACATCCGTAAGCGCGTAAGCATAAAAATAGGCAGCACCAGAGAGGACGCAGAAGCATACGTGTCACAGCCTGGATTCGTTAGATACGTAGAAATGTTAAACTTGTACGTGATTCACATGAAGAAAGCGAACCTATTCCTGAATAAACCCGTATACACGGGGTTTACAGTGTTAGACCTATCAAAGCTGCTCATGTATGAGTTTTACTACGACAAGCTAAAACCGAAATACGGTGATAAGTGCCGCCTCTTATACACCGACACCGATTCCTTGATACTAGAGGTGCAGACGGAAGACATTTACGAAGACTGTGTTCCCGACATCGATGAGTACGACACCAGCGATTACACACGCGAACACTTTCTTTACTCGCATAAAAACAAGAAAGTAATCGGGAAAATGAAGGATGAGATGAAAGGAAAACCCATAGTAGAGTACGTGGGCCTGAAACCCAAGATGTACAGCGTGCTGAAGCTGGACGGTGTAGAAAAGAAAGCCAAAGGCGTAAAAAAGTACGTGGTTAAGAAGGACATTACGCACGAGTCCTACTTGAAGGTCCTGCGTACGCGTAAGGAACAGCGACATAAAATGAACAGCCTGCGCAGCTACGGACATCAAATACACAACGTTACACAGGAGAAGGTGTCACTGTCATCATTTGATGGTAAGAGGTGGATGTGTGATGATGGTATCCATACGATAGCATTCGGACATCACACGATAAGCAGTTCTTCTTTGACGAACCCACGCGTGGGACCATCATGAAGATAATACAAGATGGGCTGACCCTTCTTAGCTATCGCACTAGGATCTGGTAAGTTTCCAAAGACCAATTAGGATCCGTAGCTCTTTTGGGTCCTCCTTCTAATTCACCCGGCTCATAGAGATATCGAAACGTGACATCACCTAATCTCTTTTCCTGGGGGAAGACCCCCCTTGAACTTCTGACGTAGGACTTGTGTTCCACGTGTTTCTTTTTTATGGCATCCTTGGGTTTCATTCCTGTAGCCCTGGCCGCCTCGTTGTTCAAAGCCGCGATGACCTGGGGGAGCCTCTGGGTCCATTCCCTGTTGCGTTTGGAGGGATCTTCCAGCTCTTTCCAATACTGGTACCCAAAGAGACGCTCGGCCAGGGTCTTATTGAATCTTTCGACGATGCTCTGACCCCTGTGGTACTCTGCCTCGGCTCTCCTAATTTTAGTGCTGTGGTCTTTCAGGGTCTTAGTAACCACGCCCATGAACTCTGTCCCCGCATCCACTTGCAGCAGCTTAGGCCACTTCAAAACGCGCTTATAAATCCTACCTAGGGCTTCTGCGACTTCCCCAGAATCCTTGTTGGTTATGGGTTCGGCGTCCTTGTATCTGCTTGCGATATCGACTACGGTCAAAGCGTACCTATAGGTCTTTTTTCTCACCTTGTCGTGCGGCAAGAAAAGCAAATCTGCCTGATGAACTTCATTGGGGGTATTTACGGTAAAGCTGGGCCTGGGAATGTACTTAGGCACGGGAAGATAAACCTACCAGAGGGTTTGCTTTTTTAACCAATTCTTAGCCGTTTCTTCTGATACCCTGGCCGCGGTCGCGAGTTTCTTGATGGCCGACGCTCCTTTCCAATAGCCTTCAGGCCCATAGTAAATCCTTTTGAGTTTGTCCTCTACGCGGCCCATTATATGAATTCCAGGACGAGATTGATCTTGCGTCCGTTGAAATCCACCGTCTCTCCGTCCACTTTAATGGTGATGTTTATGCTTTCTATCAAATTAGACAAGTCATAGCTTAAAGAAATGGGAGTGTATTCTACTGGGTCAAATGGATTACCTTTGGGTAGAAACTTGGACATAAGAGAAGACTTTTCTCCATTGTTGTAACTGTGGACCAAATCGCAATAGACTTCGTAAGAGGATGCGACTTTCCATTTCACAGGTATGGCTGTGTCGGTAATTGTCTTGCCCGAGGCACATAATAAAGATCCCAATGGGTCAAACTTTCCAAAAGTTACTGAATAGTTTGGCATATTATGTTTGAGGGTCATTTCGTGCGGCAATCCCTGTGGTGAGAGTATAACCGCGCTTGGCGAGCTCCTTAGCAAGGGTGATTGTTGTGTAATGTCCATCGGGCAGCATTACACCTTGATAATTGCCGCCGCCTTTATGCTCAGAGACCAAGGCATTGACTAAATTATACCAAGAATTGTACAAAGAACAACTAACCAGCCTAACCTTATGGGCTTTGATGGGCGGATTCAGATAAGTGGTAAAGTCATTCTTGTCGCTTTCCAAAAAGACGATCATTATATTCTAGGCGCCAAAGGCGCCACTAGAGGCTAAGCGTAGCTTAGACTAAATACGCCAAAGCTACGCATCCTGCCAGCCCTGCGACTCCTACAAAGACCAATTCATTGTCTTTTTGTTTCTTAGAGGGCTGGTAGTAATTCTTGAACTGAGGCTTTCTCAACCCCGTCGATGCCGCGGGGTGTGCTTGCGCATAGAGCTTAAAGGCGTAGTCTGTGTTTTCCAAGTTCTTATCCGCCTGCATCTTGTCTTGGTAGTTCTTGTCCAACCAATCCCTGTAAGCTTGTCTTTTTCCATTCCAAGCCGCCACGTCCCTTTGATATTTCTCCAGTGCTAAGTCGTGTCTCTTCCTTTCGGCGGCCAAATCTCCGCTTTTGTCGCCTCTGACTAATCTATCCAAATATTGACCACCATAATTAGCTCCAGTGAATGCTAAAGCTGCAATGACTCCACCTACGACCACGCTAGCCATTTATACATTAGGCAGGTACTTTTCCTTCCGTAGGTAATCCTTTACCATGATAAGCCCGCCTACGGCAGCGGTCATCTTAGCAAAATTAGCGAAGCTCTTGCTTGGGTCTTCAGTAAAGTCTTCTTTGAGCACTTTCTTACCTACCCAACCAATACCAGCAACGATGGAAGTAATGATAGCTGCCTCTTCAACAGTTTTCAATAACGCGGTTGACATTATATTACAAAGCGAGAAGGTTATTCCGCTATTCCATTACGGGTATTTTGCTTCTAGGCTCCTGCGTCACATGCACGGGTTCTACCTTTGGCTTTGCTGCCTTCCATTGTAAGTAAAGGCTACCTGCTGCTATGATGACTCCTAACGCGCCAATGACGTAGCCCGGATTGATGGAGGATTCCTCTTCTTTCTCTTCCGCCTTTTCCTCTTTCTTTGCTTTGTTCTTCTTATTCATCTCAGCGAGCTTCTTTCCGGCAGCGACTCTGCCTGGAGATTTAGCCTTGGTAATCTTCTGCTCGGGTTCCTCCACCTTTGATTCAGCTTCACTCATTTATATCTAAGGACTTGAAGGACTTGATACGTAACTTAATAGGACCTGAGCAAGTACTTAAGGACGACTTGACTAAGTACTTGAGGCGACCTGGGTAATTCCTGAGGACGACTTGACTAAGTACTTGAGGCGACTTGATCAGGTACCTCAGCAAGTGCTGCCTTGAACACCTTTTCGACTTCTCTGTCCTTCTTGAAGTCCTTCCGAGTTGTTCCAAAGGAACCTAGTACCTCCTTCAAGTCAACGTGCTGAGCTACGTGCAAGGCCGCAGAGGCGACTGCCATGAACTTACCGCACTTCAAAGACAACCACCCGCAGGTTATCTTAAGTTCTTGGGATATGACATAGTCATCTCTTATGTCCTTCTGGAGTTGCTCCACGTCGTCGATAGGCAGCGCAAGTCCAAGGAGCTTGGTGGCAAGTCGGATAGCGGAGTCTGCTACGGCGTCCGTGGTCTTACTTGCAAGGGCAGCCTCATACCTCTTATGGAACTTTTTAACTTCCTCTTCTGACAACTTATTAACCTGCTCATGGGTAAGTTCCTTGCCTATCATTTCTTTGCACTTCCCCGAAGACACAAGGATGTTAAGTTGTTCCTTGAGGTTACTTTCATCTAGCTGTGTGGGGACTTCATCTAAGAGCTGCTCGATATCCATATACATTAGGAATCATAGATTCCAACCTCGTACGGAAACCTCAAAAAGAAGATCATCTTGGAATGTTGATGCGTTTTTAGGTGCCGCATGTATTCGTGTAACTGTTCCTTGGATATCTCACCGCCGTAGTCGCTTAAGATGGTTTCCAGGTCAGACTTACTGGGCGTGTAGAAGACGACAAGCGATCCTATGTTTTCCCTGAAGGGCTTAGAGACGCTGGTAAGCTGCTGCGAGAGCAACCAAACGCTGATATTGTCATGCCTACCGCTAAAGGCGAGCTTCACTAATTCGGAGGTGCGCCTTTTTACGTCGTCCCCACAGGCAATGTCATCCAGTATGAGGAGGGTTTGCGTACTCGCTCGTCGAGCCTCGCGAGACGAGAATTGTTTGTGCCAAAACTTAAGATGCCCAGATAACTCATTAGGGTCTAAGATATCTACGAAGAAGTCGTCATCTTTCACTCCTATGCCCGTCCAGGTGCGGTTATTCACGTAGGTGGGGCAGAGCAGCACTATGTAGTCAAATCGGTATCTAAAGGGTCCTAATAGCTGCTCTACTACGAATTGGGTCTTTCCGCAGCCGGTGGGTCCTACTATCAGAGCGTTACAAGGCATGTGATTCGGGTTCATTTATATCCCTTCTTTCGAAGGAAACTTGTTCCCTGACATACATGGAGCCCGTGGAAGCGCTTTAAGGAGGTACGACAGGTTGTTGGGGTCAAGCACTTCCACGTAGAAATCGTCGTCGTGCAGTCCTATGCCCTCCCAGGTGACGTTGTTCACGTAGGTGGGGCAGAAAAGGACGATGTTGTCGAATTTATGCCTAAAGGGTCCTAAAAGTGGTTCTATCACGAATTGGGTCTTGCCGCAGCCGGTTGGCCCTACGATGAGCGCATCGAAAGGCATATCGCATTGTATATATGGAAGAACGGATCAGTGAAATACGTAGGCTGCAATCAAAGCTCCTTGGGGGCCTTACAAGGGAAGAGCTGTTCGACGGAATGCATAGGCTGAATATGCAAATAAGGCTCTTAGGGGATCTCACGAAGGAAGAACTTATCGACGAAATAATATATGGAAGCAGTGCAAAAGGGGGTGGAATTCGTAAGGACGAAGAATGCGACGATCGAGGTGCTAGAGGAACGCGTGCATGAGCTCCAGGCCGAGATCGAGAACATGAAGGCCGAAAAGAGGTTAGCGGCGTTGATTACACTGGGCGGCTGGTTCAAAGACGGCGTCAAGGACTTCATTAAGTATCCCTTATAAGGCTTATTAAACATCTAGTTTTAATGGGGTGCAAACATTGCAAAAAGGAGTTCAGCTCCAAACAAGCGTTGGAATATCACGTTAAGAAGAAGGTGTGTCGCAAGGCGCGCGAAAGGCGTTGTAAGGAGTGTAATCATGTGTTTAGCAGCGTACAAATGTTGGATTACCACGTTGATAACCGTGTCTGCTTAACGAATGTATGCGAGCGCTGCGAGGAGGACAAAGACGAAGAGTGGCATCGTTTCCGGTGCCGCGGCAATTACGACCTCGAGGGCGTCGTTTGTTACGAGCACGGCGATATCGCAGCCCGATGTTGTCCACGCGACACCAAAAAAAGGTTAACGCAGCGTAAAAAGGAGATAGATATGCGGTTTGCGATGTTCGATCGCGTTGAAGGTGTGCGCTGGGAAGACAGGGATTATTGGGAGGCGGACTGCGAGTACTGCGGATGTCAAAGAAGCGACCAACATATTTGGCAGTGTTTGTATCCGCGGTGCGATCCGGTCACCTTTAAGGAGTACGTGAGCGCGTTCCATGATTGGAACGCTAACAACTCGAAAGATAAGATCGCCCGCAAGGGCTAGTGAGGAAGTCAGATCAGGGTTTGCGCAAAGAGTCTCAAATCCTGATCTTATTTTTATTTATTCTTAGTTAACTAGGTAAATAAGAATAAATAAGAATAAAGACCCTTTTGAAACGATCCCGCAGAGCCGAGAGGACACATATGCTACCTTCCTAGTCTTTCAATATATGGACTGTATCACGTGCGAACCCCCTGCCGACTGCATCGTTAAAAAAAGAGAGCCATCCTCGCCGAAGACCGAAGGCATGACTACACCTACTTTAGACGTGTCTATCCACAAAGAGGAGACGGGGCAACCCTCCTTTCGATGTCAAACTCCCACCGCCCGTTCTGCTTACCATGCGAGCGCAGATGGGTGAATTCCTCGCCCTGTATGACGTACCTGACCCTATCAGGCGCCCACAGGGAATACTCCACGCCGTCGTGCTTGAGGACCAGCCGCAAGCGGTTGATATCCTCAAAGACGACATAATTTTTTATTTCATACGCAATACCTTCTATTAGATCTCGCCAATGTATTTGCCTCACCATTATACCTATGGAATATCTTTAAATACGTTCCCAGAGTCTGCGCGCTTTTAAAGCGCTTACAGCACCACCTACATGGTAAACGCATTCCTCGTGCATACTCCGTGATGGCTCTGCAGATGACATCGTAGTCGTTACTGATCAACACTTTGTAACCATTCTGCTCATACCGCTGCAGCAGCAGGCGTTGATCCTCAGATAATGCCCCGTTGCCTTTAGGGGTCTTCAGCTCTAAGCAGAAACCGCGGTATCGCACGTGTGCATTCAAGATAAGAAGGTCGGGCTGACCGCGTTGATATCCTTTCTGTCAGCACTTTATGCGCTTTCCATCCGAGTCCTGCAGTTCGCCTAGACCAGGGGTTACGAGCATTTGGGGGTAAAACCTGCGGATGTAGTCCACTACCTTGTTATGCAGGTCGAATTCATTTTCGATTTTAAATACCAAATTGTTTGGACCGCCAAACCGCTTTTCTATTGCATATCGACCGTCCTTACGCAGCGCGGGTAGGACTTCCTCAAAGACCCAATCCTGAAATGCTTCTGCCTTTGGTAGCTTTGAGCTAAATATCAGCTGATACAACCCAGGTTGGGAAGTGAACACGGAATGTGGGTGTATAGTACAAGTGTCGCGATTCACGACCCCTTTTAACTCAGACAGCCTTTTCTTGTACTTATCCGAAACGTGAGTAATTAAAGCATCTCTAGCATTGGAATATTCCAACGCAGCTGCCACCTCCTTTCCCCTGAAGTACAGTTCCTTGCCTTGCACTATGCATTGCAGTTTGGTTTCGTTGTTTTGAAATACGCGAAGCATATTATACGTAAGGAATATTTTAATTTTTCGTTCACTTTGTTCACGAAACTAGTAGGCAACGCTCTTTAGCTGATTCATTTCCACGCTTAACTGCGCGTCAGACACCACGAAAACGTAGCAGTTTATTTTGTCGCCGTCGCCGGCATCGGTGTTCTTGGTGCGCTTGATCTCCAATGTTATGCCATCCTGCGTATTTACTAGACGTAAACCCTGACCGTGCATGCTTTCGTCGTTGGTGGTGCGCATATCGATCCATAACGCATATTTATCCTTAAAGAATTCCTCAGGGCTAATTTGGTCGCCAAACTTGCGCATGGCCTCTCTGTACACGTCTGCGGGCTTTATTCCCTGGGAGTAGACCTTGTTGGGTACTCCGTTGACATTTACCCCCACGTTAGTAATGTTGGGGTTGTGAAAGGCCTCGGAGTCGCGCTGACCAGCCTCGTAGGGCTTGGCAAACACCAGCATCAACCCCGTGAGACTTCTTCGGGGGAGGTTAATGCTTTGGTTGATAACCTCATCCGTCTTATCCAAGAAGCTAAATGTCTTATACATCACTACGTGGTCGTAAAGGAATGCCTTCCCTGCACTGTATTCCATACCGGCGCTACGGGCCAGCTCTTCGCTGTACACGGTCTCGTACTGCAGCTCTAAGTTGGTAATAGAGTATGGGGTTGTTGTGGTAAGTGCAGTGGTCAGCCCACCGATGATGTTATTAGCATCTGCTAAAGTTACTTCAAACTGTAGTTCGGATAACTGTCTTGGGTAATACACACCGTGATTCGTAATCACTTCAAAGTCCAGTGGTATGACATACTTGCTACCATAGGCGGTCTTTATTCGCTTTGCGTCTACCACTGCGGTTTCTCCGCTGCCGTCAGTAGGTTGCGTTTTCGTAGGTGTGCGGACCTTACGTAGAATGACACTACCAATTCCTTGTTCTATCCTTTGCGGGCGGTCAAAGGCTGTCAACCATAAGTCTTTGTACGTGGTATACAGATCGTACCTATTTAAGTCCAGCAAGGATTCCCCGGCGAACTTTACGCGCATCTTAGAAACAATGTTGCGACCCACGTTGTTAACGATAATCCTTTCATCTGTGGGGCTTGACTGTACCGCTAGGTCGAACCTTAAAGCCAAGGTACCGGGTACTAGGACTAGGTTATCCGTTAGGCGGGGTACGCCTACGTACAAGGTTTCTCCTGGCTTTGCGCTGGATGGCGTGAATGTGACCCGGTGAAAGATGCGTTCCGCTTTCAGCCCGCCAACCTGCTTAGGCAATACGTTGGGATTTAACTTTGAGCTTATCATATATAATGGAGGTAGACGAAACTACTGACTTCGATCCCACCACTGAGGAAGGCCAGGCTGACATTAACGACGGTGACGAAGAACCGCTGCTTCCCACCCAACAACCTGACGATTCCCTAAGGAATAGAATTGCAAAGGCCCTAAGACATCCCAAAGCACGCGAGTACGTATTTACGCGCGAGCACATAGAGCTAGAGGACTTAGGCACCGTAAACTCGGCCATGCAGCGGCTAAAAGATATGTATTCCAACTTTGACTCAGACGAAGTAAGGCTTACCGAGCGTGGCAGCAGAGTCCTTATAAGCGTCCAAGACCTGAGATTTCCTGACAAAAACCGCTGGACGAAACCGCAACCCCTTTTTGATGAAGATGGTGAAGTTAGGGGTGACGTCTCAAGATTAAAAGGCTTCCAGCGTGCCACTAGAAGCCTATTAGACCGGCTGGAGGCGTTAAACGAAAAGGCTGCGTTAGAAAGACGCGCTGAGGGGCTACGAGAAACGTTGGAAGAAAGGGAAGCAGATTACATGAGACAGAACCAACTGCTCGCCGATGCTCATAAGAGAGAACTTGACGACAAGAATCAGCTAATCGTACAGATGAGAGAACAAAGAGACAATGCCCTACGCGATAGGGACCAAGCCCAAAAGGCCTTCGAACTTGCCCTGCAAGACCTGGACATGAGCAAGGAAGAAGCCAAAAACTTGCATGTCACCATAGCCGGCTCTTTGGAGGAACGGCGGCAGTTGGTTGCCGAAATTAACACCAAGGAAGAGCAAATCCGGCAAATGAGCCAGGCCATCGCAGACTTGGAGGGGCAAATAGAGCGGCAGCGAGAAGTAGTTGCGGACCAAACTCGTACTGAAGAGGAAAGGGAGGCTGCTCAAAGGGAAACAGAAGATCTAGAGGTAAGCCTTGCGGAATTACAGACACAAAAGGAAAACCTGGAAAAGGAGTTGGGGCTTACCACCAAGGAAAAGGTAAAAAAGAGGTCTGGTGAAGTATGGTATTCCGCTGGCATTTGCGGTCGCTATTAGCACCGTAGTAGGCGTGATCTTGTCCGCGCTTAAGGCTACGGGCGCAGGCGTAAAGAAATTAGGCAGTGGATTAACGGACTTGGGAAAAAAGATGGCAGCCGGTCTTCCTCGGCTGCTGGCTTCGGTTTGTGGGGAATAACATTTGGATCTTGGTTGTCGCTATTGGAGTGGTACTCCTGAAGAAGATGAAGGGTTAATCTTATTCTTGTGTATTACTGGGGGCTTATCGTCGTCAGGCATCCGAGGCGTCCTCGACTGGGGATAAGTAAAGATAGTATTCGCGCCGCCTTGATATTGCGGAACTAGCGGCAGCACACTAGTAGTGTATGGGGTAGGGGATTTGTCACATTTGCGTATGAGGGTTACGTTTTTGTCACAAAAATTTAAAATAAAAGGAAGGGAAGTGACGTCATCAGACAGGAAGAGGGGAACTAGCCAGACAAGGAAACCAGACAGTGTTAGGTTACATGAAGTATTTTATTTTCGCAAAAATAACTAATACATTATTATTATTTAAAATAAACCAGGGTGGTAGCCTGGGTAGTTAACAAATGGTCTTTTGTCTTTAGGGTAAGGAGGTTTTCCGTTGGGGAAGAGAGGTACAGGCGGTGGTGCTATGAGTGGAAATTGAAACTTGGAGTTGGCAGGGGGTCCACTAGTCCATTCTTGATTGCGCGGGCGTTTGGTGGGGGGTTCGTGGAGTTGGTAGTGTTCAGGGGGAGGCTGCTCTTGCTCTTGTTCTTGTTCTTGCTCTTCTTCAGGAATGATTTCATCACACCAGGCAAAATACGAGCAGGAGATGTCAGGGTAGTTGACACAGCATGTGAAGAAGGCACGGTTGTCGTTGTTTTCAGAATGGCTGACATTGAGCTTTGCAAAGAGATTGTGAACCTCACACTTGGGGTGACACTTGGGACCAATGGTAAAAAGGAAAGGGTGGATGTGCAGGTAGTCTTCTTTTTTGATGTTGAGTTTGCATCCGAGAGAGGCTTGATCGTACACGTGATCCCTTTTAGCTTGGGCTCCTTTTCCTTTGGCGGACTTGAGAGCTTGGAAGATACCCTTGTAGTCAACCGTCACTCCGCATTTCCAATAGGCTTCCTTTTTTTGGGAGGTGAAGCTTTTACAAGGGACACCACAAAAACATGGCGGTGCTGTTTCTTGTAGTTGTAGTTGTTGAGTACTCATGATGCACACACGGAGTTGGTTTTCTTTACACGATGGTCTTGGAAGGCGAAGTGATTTGAGGATTTAGAGGTTCAACGTTTATGATAGTGTCGGTAAGTGGAGGGCGGTGCTTGAGACTTGTCTCTACCCAATCGCGATCGTAGAAGTGTTCGGAGGCGGAGTCACGAGCGTTGGAAATTTGATATCCACGGAAGTGAAGCCTTTCTTGCTTTTGTTTGAACGTCCACAACTCATGCCAATCATCATTGCTGTAGTGACATTTGTCAATCGCACATCGAAAGGTACACCACGTGGGGGAGAGTTGACGACAGACAAATACAACGGTGTCGGCACGTTTGCGCGCGTCGTCTAATGTAGCACAGTCTAGTGTCACGCCTTTTTTGGTGAAGTAGTAATGTGAAAAACGTTGACATTTACACATGGGCGCCTTGTAAAATGATTTGTACTGAAATTCATCGTTGTTAATGAGGGACTGTTCCATGATTAGCAACCGCAACAGTAGAGGTAATATTTAGACTTGGGTGTAGCTTGATTGAAGGTTGCTCTGGATGTGATACCGCATTGCCAAGCAAGACAGTTAAATTGAAAACACATCAACCACGTGGGGAAGAGATTCACGAGGATGGGTAAGCGTCCGGCGAGAATGCAGCAGAGGGCATTGAAAAGTTTGTTACGGTCTTTGCGTGGTTGTTGATGTTTGTTGGTTTCTTGGATGAATGTGAGGTAATCATTTCCCATTTCTGCATACCACCCGTCGTGAACACCTTTTCTAAAGTAGCCTAAAGGGTGAGGTGGTGGTTTTTTTCCAAAAGTACAATCGATACAATCCAGCAGGAAAAGAGTCATGAGGATTTGATGACGGCGGGTAAATTGGGTAGACGGTTGGAAAGGAAGGTGATCTAATTCGTAGTAACGTAAACGTTGGTAGATAAAATCCATTATACGTGTGTTGACTTCTTCTTGTACCATGGTTGAACTTGATCGATGTTAAGACGTCGAAGTAACTTTGAAAATGAAAGGCGCAGAAGTCCTGGGGGGAATATAAACTTGTCTTCTCTTTTGAATAAGCTACGACCCCAGTAAGAACCGTTGGCGGCTTGCATGGTCATCGTGATGAGGTCGCTGTAGTAATCTTTGTAATCGCTACGGATACCATATTGTTGACGTACTAGTAGATGGTTGTAAATGGCAGGGCTCATGACTTTAGGAGTGATGGGATGAGCACAGGCGAGATCCAAGCAATCGAGAAAGAAGTGAGCTAATAGAAGTCGTTGACGGCGGGTGTGCCAAAAGCTTGTACGAGAAAAGTCAATTTGCCCATACAACTCATGCTCTGCGGCACGGCGGTAAAGTTGGGACACGCTTCGAGTGTTCATCATGCAAGAGCAAAGAGAGTAATGTCTTAACCTATACAAAAAGACCTCCTATAGTAAATGCGGCAGCTCGTGACAAGCCTTTGAGTGTCTTCTTACTTAGTACAGGGCCCAATCGTTTGGCGCCACGTCCTACTATTCCAGGGAGGACTTTGTCTTTAGCAAACGTGACGGCGTGAGGGGCAACGCGTTTGAGTTCCTGTTTTCCCCACTTGATAGCGTGAGGTGTTGCACGTTTGAGTTCTTGTTTTCCCCAAGCGGTTAACTGGTCTTTGAAAGGTCCTCCACCACGTTGGCGGCGGTGGCGGCGGTGGCGGCGGTGGCGGCGACGGCTACGGCGAGGCATGATGATGTACTAACACATGTAAGCGTAGCGGCAGTTTTTATATTAAAATGTAGCGTAGCTGCACCCCATATCGCTTTTAGTGGGGGGGACTCTGTCGGAGTGATGAATGAGTAATTCGAGGGTACCATCCAATCCATGTGTTTCAACGAGCATTTCAAAGATAGGGACGTGGGTGGGGAATAAAGGAATCCAATATGATTCTTAAAGTGTCTCATGAGAAGGGACGTTAGATAGTCGTCGTACCCAGGGTTGAGCAGCACGATCTTAATAGCCTCCTTGTAAAAATTAATCATGTGTTGCACTTGGGTTCTGAGTTTAGAATCGCTGTGAATGTGATCACACAACCACTTGTGACATTTACATAAGGGATCTCTAGTGCCAGAAGCGTGAAGAATATCCAAGCTGGTTAGGAAGTGTAGGAGGTACGGAAATTGGGTTAGTTTGAAATAGTACGGTTCAAAAGACTTGACCACGTCTTTAGGGTGGAGTGTGTAATGATTGAGACGGGCTTCCATGGTTACGGCAAGGTTGTGATGATATCCATCTTGATAATGATATGGATCCATCTTAAATTCCATTATATTTTGTCTAAGCCTTTTTTGACTCTGTATCCGGCAGCAGCGCCAACGGCTCCTAGGGTTGCAGCTTTTGCGGCAGCTATGGCGGCAGGAATTAAGAAAAGAGGAAGGAATCCACCTTTTTGATTACCACCTCCTTTTTGATTACCACCAAGTTGTTTCTTTAGTTTTTGTAGTTTACGCACGCCTAGTTTTTGCAACGACTTGAGTTGTTTCCTGACAGCCTTGGTGGAGGGAATGCCACCCCCTCTTTGGGCACCATAACGTTTAACGGAATAGCGCGTGCGTCTGCCGCCTCCTGATTGGGCGCCATAACGTTTCATGGACTGACGTTGACGGGTAGTCCCGCCTACTTGTTTACGTGGCATGATTGGATTGGTCGTGAAAAAGTATGAAGGTAGGTGTTGGATCTAGGTTAGCTTTATACCTTTCGAGATGGGAGCAACTAAGGACAAGCAGTCGAGCAAAGTGCACAACGGGAAAAACGAGGAGGGGAAGTACGTGTTTGTGGAAGCCAAGGATGTGTTCATGGGGGATGGCAAGAAATGCGAAGACAAGGTAGAGGAACAGGATGTGTGTTTGTCACAATTGGATGATTTGATATGGCATTTGAGTCTGATGGAAGACCAGTTTGCCAACAAGGTGCAAGGACGGTTGGAGTGCTTCAATCATTCAGAAAGATTCATGTTGTTCCAACACTACAAAGATACCTTCCGACGTTTGTGTTCTTTCAAGACGAACCTGGTAGAATTTTCCACCCTGATGCAGCAAGCTTGTGTGGACAGAAGAGAACAACAGCAATTGCGTGACGAGATAACGTTGATTGACATGGAGGAGGGTACGGATGAAGTGGATGGTGCATGGGACGATTCAGCTCACGACTGTGTCAGGCCAAGTTTGTTATAAAAGGAAAGACAGGAAGGACATAGACATTAGTTTCACGATGGTCATTAACAAGATAAAAAAGAAGGTGGGGGGATTGAAAGGCGCCATGAAAAAGAAGATGGTTAATTATGTAGGCGGGAAAATTAACAAGAAGGTGGGAAAATTAATAGACAAGAAAGTTAAGAACTCCAAATTGCGCGGGTTGTTGAAGAATCAATTGAACGCGGCAACCCCTTACATAACGAATATGTCGCTGGGGGGTCAAGGGGGTGGACGCCGACGTAGACGTAAAAGGAGAAGACACACACAAGAAGGAGGCATTGTAGCATCGTATCCGCACATGGGCAGGCGTCACTACCCTAACGATTTTCCAGAATGGCGTTAAGTTTCGCGTACGTCATCTTAATGCTGATAGCGGATTGGCGCTGGTATAAACACGTGAGAGGAGAAGGGCCTACAAATTTAGAATACGCAGTGGCAAGAGCACTTCTTTCGAAGCAAAAGGTGAACGACGAGCATCGACACGCTGCTGCAGGAGCTTGTGATTTGTGTGGTTAAAAGAACGACAAGAAAGGAACAAAAGATGGCGCGCGTAATTTTGGAACTGATGGGGTCGTTGAGACACATGCTAGATTGTGAAACGCTTAAACACAAAGAGGTGATTATGGACCTGGTGGCCTGTGTGGAACGAGAAAGTGTTACTAAGGAAGTCTCCAAGGAAAACGCATGCGTCATAAAAGATGTAAGAGAGAAGTTGGGGAGCTTGATTTCAGCCATGACAACCACCACACGTCAAGGACGTAGACCTGAAGACATTGTGGTAGAGGTCGTTGAGGAAAAACAAGGAGAAGCATGCGATGCAGCCATAAAAGTCTTGAAGCAAGTGGAAGGTGCTAGAAGTACCGAGGAAGTGAAGAAAGAAAAGAAGAGAAGGAATCGCAAGCGAAAGGCAGAGGTACCAGTGGACCGCCTTGCAGATACACCCCCACCACCCTCCAAGCAAGTATAATTACAAGTAGATGACGACATCCGTGATTTTGTGAAGTCAATAGGACAGACAGAAATAAGTAGTCAGATGATTGAAGCTGTAAACCAATAAGGACAACAATAAAGCATGTTTTAAAAGATTGTGTTTATCGTACTATTTCTTTACTACAACAATTGGACTGACAGGCTTGACCTATGCGTCCTACCTTGTCCTTAAACTTAAGACGCAAAGGTCTGGGTACCATAACCTTACATAGAAAGCGACAAACGGTCTTGTCGTTTTTTCGAGTGGGGCGATCGAGGAAAGGTTTTACAAATTCAGAAAAGGAGCCACCACGGGTTCGGATATACAAATAGGAAAGGCAATAGTGTCCACACACGAAGGTGTCAAACGATTGAAGGCGGGGCATTTTCACTACGTCCACCATGTCGATGATTTTCATCACGTGGGGTTCTGTGTAGCTTGCCAAGTTGTCAGATCCGTACGAGTCCATAATTTCTACACGCCCGTAATTGGCAAACAACGCGATCCAATGTTGCCCAGGTTTGGATATGGGATCGATGTTGAAAATCATCCCCCAGGGTTCTTCAGGTTTGCTGTCGGGGTGGGACTGGTACTTGGTGAGAAGTTTTAAGGCTTGATCCGAGGCTTGAGTCCCCACGTAAGTGTAAGTGGGGTGATTGTGATAATTGGGTGGGTACTGGGCGACCACGTCAATGGCGTGGGTAGTCAGTTCACTTTGACGATTCATTTTTTTCTTAGTAATTGTTTTTGAGAGCAACGTTTTTATTACCATCGATCCAAGCTTCTTGTTCAAAGTATCCAGCCAAGAGCATAGTAGTATTGTCCGCTGTAGCCTGGGTGAAGTCCACGTCAATGTTAATGTTGCCTGTTACTCTGGAGTAGTTATAGCCAAAATTTTGTTCGCCATCAGGGTTGAGATTAAACAGCAGCAAATAATTGCCATCTTTATAATCTTGTCGGTTAAGACCAATGTCGGCTGATTCTACGCCTTGTCCTGAAAACTGCATCCAGGTATTGTAACCTTCATCCTTTAGATCAGAGCGAAGATCAATTCTTTGGTAGGGGGTTTCTTGTCCATCCACGGTTACTTTGACAAAAGATTGGTGCATGTCTCGGAAGTTGAAGGGGTTGCGTGTGTAACTGCCATTGTAAGCGTCACCACGAAGAAAGCCTAGAGCCATGTAGCTAGGTCGATAACCATTAAATGGATTGCTCATGCGATGGTAATGACGTCCATCAGGGATGGTCTCAGTCACGACTCGCCAGGACATGTGAAGGTAAATGGCCACGTTTTGTTTGGTTAACAATTCCCCTTCCATTTGAATGTGTAGCTCAGAGTTGGCCACCACGTGACGAATCCATAGTCTGGGGGAATTGGGAACTATGGTAAAGGTGGGGGCCGTGGATCCAACGTTGTTTGCAGCTGCAGCCATCATGACCAAGTTGCTAGGGTTCCACATGGTTTCAAATGTTATTTCACAACCAGGGGGAAGGTAACGATAACTGCGAAACATGGGGATGCAGGGGGAAATGAAAAACTTGACGGTTTTACCATCGGCACACAACTTGTGACGAAACGCGGCTCCTTCGTTGGGGGTTTCCCGCGTTAGGGCGGTGTTAAGCCAGGTGTTTAAAGCGTCTTGAGTGTATGTATTAGCTGTACCAGAATTGACAGCATTTGTATAGGCTCTTGGGCGGGGGTTGGTGTCGTCGAATTTTCCAGGGGTATCGGTGGACCATCCTTCCATGGACATCCATCCTTCTTTATCTGCTTTGGAAAAGTTAAGCAAACGGTCCAGGTAGGCTTGGTAGTGGTACTTGTCGTCATTGGGTTGAATGCTGCCTTTGTCAATACTGACTTTGATTTGTTTGATGAGTGAGTGCCCAATGTTGTTAATGGGGAAGGCTCTACTGTTATTGTCCAACAGGGTACCATCGTTCTTCTTGAATTGCACATCGAATTCCAAAATGGTTTTTCTCATGTCCACCCACTCGCGCGTGCGCGACACCATAATGGTGAGGGGGTTAGTGCTAGTGGATTGCTGATAGTAGGTTTCCCATTTGGATTGCTCGATGGTCGAATCCTCAGGCACCTGAGAGAAAAGGTCCCTAATGGTACCTTTCTGTGCTTTAGGGATAGGGGGCTGCAAGGTCCGCCTTAGCGAGCTTTGATGGAGGTGCAGCAGCGCGTCCGCCTATCATGATGATGATGATGCGAGAAAATGACGACGGTTCGTGATGGCTCCTTTTATGTGTTTTTTAGTCGAAGTTCAACTCGTTGTGTATGTAAGCGAGTGCCTGTTTACCACGTGTTATGACTCCAATCTTGTCCTGCTTTTGTTCTGGGGTTAACTTAGTGTTAGCCTTGATGTTGTTTATGACTTTCTCCATGTCGTTATAACGTTCTATAGCTTGTCGTTGTTCAGGAGTAAGGGCTCCTTTTCCTTTTCCTTTTGCTTTTGCTTTGGTTGGGGTGGTTTTGGCTGGAGATGTGAAAGGTGCTGTAGGCAATCGTTTAGGAACGGGGATGCGTGAAATGTTGGGTGTGCCTGAAGGACCAGGTGCCGGAGCAGGAGCGGGGGTGGGTGCCGGAGCAGGAGCGGGTGCAGGGGCATCGTCTCGTGCACGTCGTTGTTCGTCGTAGGCTCGTGCGTAATTGTTTAGGTACCGTACTCGTTCACTAGACGACAAGGAAGGGTCGATGAGAACCTGTTTCATTAGCTGATCCGCGTGCTTGACGAATTCCAGGTTAGGATGTTGTTGAAGAGACAAATTAACAGCCAGAGTGTGAAGAAGGGCGTCGGTCTTGACGTTGCCATTAGCATCCACAGCCCCTACACCACCTCCTTCCTGTTGTTGGGGTTGTCGTAGTTTTTTAAGTTCTTCCGTTTGTTTTTCCAGTGTGTGGTTTAAACGATCCCACAAAATGCCTGGTACCAAGTAGCCTTTGTGAGTAGCGGCAGCATTGACGGGTGGAGGAGTCATAATTTTAACGTGTTGTTGGAGCTATGCGACGTGCTTTGGGGAATAAGGTAACAGGACGTCCTTTTATTACCACGCTGACGGTGTCTGACGTGGAAGGTAAGTGAGTGAGCTGTGTTGCCGTTTGTTTGCGTAGCGAGCGAACAGGTTGGGGTGGTTTGTTGACAGTGCTTGCAGGTTGAGAGTATTTGATGTGAAAAGGATGAATGATAGGTCCGTAATCAGGA
This sequence comes from Actinia tenebrosa, assembly GCF_029948245.1. Classification (NCBI taxonomy): domain Eukaryota; kingdom Metazoa; phylum Cnidaria; class Anthozoa; order Actiniaria; family Actiniidae; genus Actinia; species Actinia tenebrosa. Next base: position 4,642,980 of record NW_028292572.1, on the reverse strand, counting down.
ATGTTAGGTCCAAGACGTCCACGTATACCGGCTCCCAATTGGCTGCTGTGCTTAACTCGTCGTCGTCGTCTACCTCCTTTTTGTTTAGGCATATTCTTTTAGGATGTTGTTAAGCTCCTCTTCCTCTCCTTTGTTGGGGGCAGGTGAAGGTTTGGACTTCAGTTTGTTGGCAACTTTTTCAACACCTGTACTTATAGCCGTAGAGGCTGCCTGCTTCCCCAAGTTTATGGCGGTTTTCTTTAAGTGTGGGGCGGCCGCTTTTGCCACAGCTTTAAGGGCGGCTCCAAACAATTCGGCTTTAGACCCCCCGCGTTGTAACACGGAGCGTCGTAAATGATTAACGCTGGCAGGCTTTCCTTTAGCAACCCCTTTGAACCACCGTTTGGTGGCGGTGGGTAAGCGAATGCCTTCTGAACTAATGTCCCCATTAGCAAATTTGCCTATGGTCTGCTGTAGTGCCTCCCAGTGATGATTCTTCCCTCCTTTTAATAAAGGAACCACCTGGCTGGGGTGACACTTAGCAAGGTTGCGTATAAATTTGCGCTGCTCTGTGATTGTCGACATAATGCCCATATGACGGACCGAGACAGGGAGCGTGATTTATACCGTTTGCTGGGGCACGAGGAACGCAGTCCTTTGTTTCAAGCCCCTGGCATTCGCGAGCCTACCCTCGTTCAATCCATAGCCGATCGAGCCATTAGCCGATCGCTTAGGGAAATGGAGACACCTCCCTTTGCAGGAGGGTTATCGCCACTAGCTGAAAGTACCCCCATTCGTATTAGCAACGGGGACGACGATGAAATGTTACAGCTGTTGGGTATACCCTATGTCTTACCTGATGCTATCACACAAGCACTGCAAGAGTCTAACCTGGAGTTGACGACACCCTCACCACCTGCTGCAGCAACACCACCACCACCTGCACCGCCACAACCATCACCACCTCTGTCGTCCGCACAAGCTACCGGTACGACCATACAGGACATTGAACAGTGGAGCCCTAGCTTAGGCGTGGAACTTCAATTTTTGTCTGGCACGACCTTAGGTCAAATGTCACAACGAGAACTAAAAGAGTACTTAGACGTGTTGGCAGGTCTGCGAAACAAAAACCGAGGTGATGCACCATTAGTGAGTGATATCAATGAAGTTATACGTGAAGTGCAAAAGCGTATGGTTTGGAAACCCTACAAGAAGATAAATGACTTAACTGAACCTCAACTTATTCAGTACTTGGGTGAACTTCAATCCATTGACCGACAGTATTACTTAGAAGCCTCACGCACACGCATTGCTGTAGCTATTGAAAAAGCAAAAGAACGTCTTGACCTCTTGCAACAACAAAGGCACCCCGGCACTTCTAAAAAAGGAAAATCACCACGTTACGATGATTTATCACCATCTCCGACGCCTTCAGGTGGTGATGGAAATGGTAGCGGGAATGGTTCCTATAGTGGTGATGCAGGTGGTGATGATAGTGGTAATTTTGGACCTCCTCGCCACACAAATGCTGACCAAGATACGACAGCGCGCGCTATACGGACGCGAATGGGTCCTGGGGATCACCAAACCATTGCCAACACAACCACCGTCACCACGGTCCGACGAGGAAAAAGACCCGTAGTTCAAAGGGAACACAATAGCGTAACGTACCCCCCTAATGGCGATGATAATGATGGGGATGATGACGAGGGTCCTGCAACCATGAAGGATGGAATACTTATTCGCAAACGCAAACGCAAGTCTCGCAAATCGGCAGGCAAGGCAAGGCGCAAAAAAGTATCGCATCAGAGTGGTGGAAATAAATTGCAAAGTGTGGAGGATTACATTCAGTTGCTGCGTCAATCATGAACCAAGCGCAAGTGCAAGAAGTACGACCCCATTGGGAGCACCCCTCCAACATTTGGGTTGCAGGACCTTCCAAGTCAGGAAAAACAGTGTTCGTGCGCAAGCTAATTCGACAATGTCATTGGAAATTTTCCCCCGCCATTAAAAAAGTGGTATTTTTGTATGGTATTTGGCACGACGAGTACGAGGACATGAAAAAAGAATTTAAAAAGAAAGTAACATGGGTGCAAGGATTACCCGACGATCCCTACTCGCTATTTGAAGAAACCCCTGGATTGCTTATTGTAGATGACCTTATGGGGGAGATAGAAAGCAAGCACAAGCAAGTGGCCAAGTGGTTTACCAAGGGAACACACCATATGGATGTTAGCTTGGCCGTTTTAGTTCAAAACCTGTTCCCTCCCCAAATGCGTACGGCGTCGCTGAATTCACATTTAATCATCTTGTTCCCCAACCCTCGAGATCGTGCACAGCTACAGCGCTTGGCATCCCAGGCGTTTCCAGGAAAAGGAGAATGGTTTCGCACAGCCTTAAACTACGCTCAAAAACGTCCTTACCGTCCGCTGATTATAGACTTTCATCAAAAGACACCCAATCATCTTCGTATGTCTGTGGATCCGTTCCCGGTAGACTTGAAAGAATCCAAAGAACCTTTTCCTCAGTATATTCTTGCTTAAGAAGCTCGCGTGGTATCAATTTGAAGTAGACCTCCGTGATAAACAAGGATATCTGCGACAAACTGTTACCACAAGGCTTTTCGTCATGTGTGTGAAATAAAAAGGAACACGTCATAAATGTTTACGTAGTCTTTTATTTAAAAAATCAATGTGCCAACTCAATTGACCTAGCCTATTCACTTGCTCATCTATAGTCTTTTGAATATCTACCCACACCCTATAAGCTTCTTCAAAGTCCCCTGTAAAACATCTAAAGCATTGTTCATCTCCTTCCATAATGTAGCCATACAGGTTTGTGTTTCCGTCAAAGTGACATCGTCGCATGCTGCCGTGGAGGGTCATATAGGTACGTCCTACTTTGCGATCCTTCTTATTTGCTTCATAAGCGCTATGAACGTGGGCGTGCCAACGATGAAACCCCAAAATGCATATCCATTCCGCAGCCCTTTCCATATACTCTTTGGCCGCTAAGCATTGTGGATCCAGAGCCGTACAGGGGGTAAACAATCCTTTGCAGGTACAATCTTCAAAACGTGACATATCAATCAAATAGCAAATCCAATGTGTTTTTGCTCTTGGCCTTGGCTTCCGACTTGAAAGTCTTTGCAGAAGATGCAGCCCTGCTTGCTTCACTCTCTGCTTTACGCTTTAAAGCTATTTTGGCCTTGGTCCCTTCGTCGGATAAAGCTTGCTTAATGTCTTTACCATCCAATGCGTCCGTGGCCACGTTAGACAATGCTGTGGCCCCGTAGTCCACTGCTTCGTCTTTTAACTTTTGTAACTTGGGGGTTATGAAATGCAACATGGCTCCTCCCATCTTTCTAAAACCACCACCCCCTTGCTTGGGTGAGTAAATAGGAATGCTACCACCACCACTTTGACTAGGAACGTAAATGGGGATGTTACTCATGATTTTTGAAACTTTAAGGTGACTGTGGTTGCTCCTGCGTCTTTCACAAAAGGAATTTCTTCACCACGTTCGTTCTCTACCACGAACTGAATGGTCTGATAGTTTAACAGGGACAGAGGGTGGTATTTAATGTGTTTGGGCTCATACACGTATTCCTTGGATTCGTTGGTTTCTCCTTGTGCAACAGCAGGCAATGGAATCACCTCCATTAAAGCTATGTTCCGATCTCCCACGTGTTGGGGGGCTATCAAACTGCAGGTGATGTAGGCATTTTCAGAAAGAGGGTTAGTTGTGGTTTGATTAATGACCACATGTCCCCATTTGTTCAGTACCACGTCAGGTGTAGATGTTATAGTAAGATAATGCCACGCCGTAGGGTCATCCGCTGTGCTGCTGGAATTGTTTGCGGATATGCTTGCAAAACGAGAGGAGTCTGCTTTGGTGGTCAAGGTCCACAGTTGTTTGTCCATTCCCATGACATCCAAAAGCCCTTCAGGAACGGTTAGGGTTACAGAGTAGTTGGCTGTGCTTGCTTCTTGCAATGCGTACCCCAGTTTTAAGTTGTGGGCATCGTCAAACTCGCAGGTCAAAAAATAAATGAAAGGGGTAGGATCCGAATTATTGAATAAAGATCTTTGTGAGGCATAAACACCAGGCCATATTATCTGGTAGTCACATATGTAGTCACCCATACGACTAATCGTGCCTTCGGGTATGTTATACTTGCCGGTGCTTGTATTGTATCGGTTTAATGCTTTCGTTTTATCATTTTCAAACCAAATAAATGATTTGCCTTTGCCTTTAAATTTGGCATAGTGACCTGTAAGATCGTTCCACCTTACGCTTAATCCCCAGTCGTTCATTTGTTTCTCGAACACAACGGGGGACATTGGCTTGTCTTCGAATCGCTCATCCAAACGTTGCGTGGTCCCCCTAGCATCCCAATATTGCACACGTCGTTCATCATCCGTCGTTCCTCCAACACCACCATTACCATATTTGGTCCTTATGGTTTGGTGAGTAAACCAGGAATTTATGACGCGTTGAGCCCCCTCATTAAATTGCTTGCATAACTCCTCCACAGACTTTGCTTGACGAATAGTAAAAGAGTGCTTGGCTGTAGAATGAAGGGGAATGTTAATGCTCAACCCCACTTCCCAGGTGTCCAATTGCAAGCGTTTTTGAGCCGGTGGAAGTGTAATCTTGGATATTCCTGTAGTCCACGACCCTTCCCATCGTTGCAGACTGGGCAAGTAGGCTGTAAAATTACTAGGTTGATTGCCGCCAAAATAATTTAGCGACTGGTTGGACAAAAACGTTTGCTCCATGCTGCTAGCATCAAAGTTATCTTCTTCAGGTGTAAACTGCAAGCACAACAAAGTGTTGTGATCCGACGACGCTATCCACACTGGCGACTTGCCTTTGTCGTCAGCTATAATAAAGTTAAGATCATCGTAATGATTTCGATCCATTCGACGCACAAATGGGTTTACAGGCTCGTAATGTCGAATGCTTTGATTGCTGGGAGAGGTAATGCGCTCTAGTAACGGAAAAAAGTCATGCCCCACTATTTCATACTTCATCATGTCCGTATACAACAACAAGTCTCCGGGTGTTTGCGTACGATCCACTTGAGGGGTGATGGCTGTTAAGACCCGTACTGACCACGCTCCTGTCATCACCCATGGGGTGGGCAATTGCACCGTAAATAGTTCAGGCTTATTGTTCGTGGTGCGTGCATAAGCTGCATCTCGTTTGCTGCTACACCAAAACACGAAAGGGCTGCGTTCCATTACGATAAGTCTTCCACCTGGTCCTCGTTGATCCACGTCGAGTACTTGTCTGGCCACCCCTGATATTTCACGAATATTTGTTTCTTCTGGGTATCCGGATTCACACGACGCTTTTCAATTTTCTCTATGGGGAATTTGGCATTACTCTGTTCTTCGTCACTTATCTTTGGCATTTCGTTCTCGTAAAAGGTTCCCTCCAACACATCCTCCCCATCAAAATCCTCCAACCGATAATACGGGGGTGGTCCTGCATCTCGAGCTCGCACTTTGAACCACTCTTCTGTCCACTGAGGAAGGTACCCTTTCTTGAACAACGTGGCTTGCTTGCTTAAACGCACCACGTCCCCAATGTTAAACGCAAAGTGTTTTTCGGAAGGACCCGCCTTAGCCACCTGGCGCTCGTCCGACCATTCCTTGTACAGCTTGTCCCACACCTCCCGTTCCACTTGTCTCGTTACGGAGGCTGGGGATCGACCAATGCTAGAGTGATAAGCATGATTGTACGCTTCCACCAAGGGGTCGATTTCATTTACCCATCGGTACGAACGCTTTTCGTAAAACCGCTTCCACAACCGCTTCTTGATCGTTTGCTGCACCCGCTCTACAACAGCTGCTTTGGTAATAGATTTACCCGAGCGTAACGTTGCTGGAATAGGCAGGTGAGCCAACAAGTCCTTCACATCCTTATTGTAAAATTCTGTTCCTTGATCCACATATACCGTCAAGGGTAAAGTATGCACCTTGTCAGGGTCCTCCACCACTTTGTTAAAAATACGTCGTAACCCCTCTGCCGTCTCCTCCCCCGTCTTACGCTTTAAGGGGGTTACCCACACGTAACGAGATAAAACATCGATGGCAAACAAGATCCACGCGTTTCCATCGTTTTCTTTTTTATGCCATTGCATGTCGGACAAATCGACCTGCCATTGTTCGTCCATGGAGTGAACCACGAAAGGGCGTCGGGGGTAATGGCGTCGGGCGGGCACATGCATCTGATGCGTGGTTTGCGTTTCCAACCATGCTTGTTTTTCACGTTTAGTCTTAGTTGCTTTTTCCTGATTATTAACAAACGCCTGGGTTCCAGCATACGCTTGAGAATGGTCCTTCCCTGCTTCGTAATATTCTTGTTTCTACTTACGTGCTAAAACTTCGGTTTTTGGCTGCTTCCCTTTGCGCTTTCCTTTTTTCCGACCACCTCCTGATTGATCGTTGAACGGGGGCAAGTACCAAAGATCCTCCACAGCAGGCCGAGAGACAGCATCGCGTTTGCGCTTGGTGCCCCACATTTACACGGTTGCGGCTAAAACCTCCCTCTTTACCATCTGCACCTTTAAAGCACACTGTCAAAAATGTCCAGAAGCCTCCCATGTTATAAATGTTTTTTCTAATCTACAGACTTTTTTAATTCTTTATATACTCTTTTGATATCCATACGGCAACGTGGAAATGCCATCCTCTTGCAACGCCCGCTTGGTATACACGAAACGCACGTCCTTGTCCATGCTTACCGTTTTCAATTGCTTAGCAAATCCATCTCGTATGATGCGCTTAGCATAGGACACCGTCAGCTTAGCATGCTTGTCGACCAGCAACCGCTTCATGCTTTCCATGTGAACTTTCTTGCTCGTACGGTAATCCAAACTAATACCCTTGCACTTCACCACACGTTTGCCTTTCTTGGTTTCGTACGCATACGTCTTGGGACCCAAAGATACAAAGTCTACCAGCCAGTCTTGGCTAGGGTCTTTGCATTCGTCTTCCCACTCCCCCAAATTACACCCCAACTCGATTTCCTTCTCGTCTCCCGTGGTAGTATAAATGATGGAATCGGTGTCGTGGTACAACACACGCTTTCCTAACTTGCTTAGTGAGTCGTACAGCTTCAGTCGAGCATATGCGGTCACGAACGCCCCCACCACCACATTACCATCTTTGTGTACAGGGGTACTTTCTCGGTGTGTTGTGTAACTTACTTGCACCATGTGATCGGACAGCAACGCTACGGTATTTACGTCGGTCGTGTCGTCATTCAACAACTCGAAATAACGCGAGGGGTCTTTGACGTACTCCACCTTGGTACGAAAGGGGTTTTGCGCAAACTTTCCCCACAACTAGTTTAGATTCAATTTGGCAATGCTCCTCAACCCCGGATTAAACACCATCTTGTCTTCTTCCAAGTCCATGTTCTGTTCCCGTTTTACGTTTCTCACAAAAGCCGCTTTGGTTTCGCTTGGGGTGCAGTGTTGTGGCCATCCTGACGCTTGCAACTTTAGCTTCAGATTCTCACGAATGTACGTCTTGAACAATTGACCACTTACGCGCTCGTAATCCCACACCTCGTAAACAGCGTGTAGCTTGTACCCCTCTTCTAAAGCTCGTTCCATTTCCGCCGTAGTCCATGTCCCATACAGTCGTCGCTCCTCTGGCGAGTGCTCGCAGGGTTCCCCATTTTCCTGTTGCGCACACGTTAGACAAAGCGGAAACATCAGCTTATGATTGATGATTACCGACAGCACTGGAAAATACAAAGTCTTGGGGGGGTCTACTTCACATCGAATCAATCCATACCAATGATACAGTAGTTTGTGCCTGCACCTATCCAAGGGTGGAATGTCTTTTCCATACAGTACCACAGGGTGACCCACGGGGTAAAAATTGTCGTACATCACGTAAGGGTACAGCGAGCACACGTCAATGTATCGTATCTTGTCCACCGAATCCGACACCAACGTTAGTGCCAAATCCGCGTCTTCTTCTTCCTCTTCCTGCGCCTCTTCTCTTTCTCTTTCTTCACCCCCTCTCTTTGCACGTGCTGCCAGCGTTATAGCGTTGGTCCGCCCCCCAAACATGGCCTCCCTCGGACGTATGGGGTCCAGATCCTTAATCCACTTCGGAGGGTCCTGATGCTGCTCTCTCTGCACGTCCCACACGTGACCCCACATCTGCACCACCTTATACCCTGCTCCGTGTAACTCTCGCGTGCGTCGCAGTGTCTTTTCATACACGTCTGACATACTTATTCCTAGGTGAGCATGGGGTGCACCTCTCGATGGAAAGCATGTGGGACACCCGTGCCAGTAACATCCTTGAAACTGATACACTACACGTCGGTTTTCATCATAGCCATCCACCTTTGCCCCCAGAATCGTGGCCTCACCTTGTGCACTTCCTGCCCATTCCAATCCTTCGATGCTTAGTGAGTACAACCATTCCTTAGCTTGAACAGAGCATACGTCCCTAGAACGATAGCCTAAAGGTGGTACTACCCCCATCGTCTCGGGTTCCAAGAAGTTCGATTTAAACACCCTTAAGCAAGTCGACGCAATGGTAACGCACTCGGAAAAAGGGCACACACCAAACAATTCCACGTACAGTTGACGAAATGCCAAACACCCATCAGCCATCACGATCACATCCTGGATGCAGTACTTTTGCAATTCTTCTGCCAAGTTAAACACCTTGCCTTGTTGTTGCCCCCACCACGTTCGCTAAGCCTGTTGCTCTTCTTCGCGCATGTCGTCAATACCATAGTACTCCAACGGTGGATACTCCCCCACGTAACCCACATTGGCTTTGGTATTGAAAAAGTGTGGAAAATATCCCTTGTCCCCGCTCTTCGTACCAAACGTGGCAGGGAATGCACTAAGACGCATGGGATAAAGCACACCGAATCTTTAAAGTCGATACCTTCAATCACCATCGACATTACCTTAGCTCCACGGTACAAGCACTCTGGTACTATGCACTTCTTCACACACCACTCCAAGATGGGGTACGCATCATACCCCTTTAGATTATGTGCCAAAAACGTGTATCGTCGGTGAACTCCCAGTCGGTCTCCTAGCAACCACGTCATGAACTCCTCCACGTTTTCAAACGTCCACAGCCTTTGTCTTCCACACAACCCAACACACCCCCTCGTCACATAATCAGACACATGATCAACACACACGTGACACACCATTAACACCACCACCTTGTTTACTATATGATGATCTTTCAAGCACTGCGTTTCAAAATCAAAAAACGCCAAATGCATAGCACGATCCTTCTTCTTGTTGGGTTTCTTTACCTCGTCCACCCCTTGAATGTAGCATAGATGTTCTCCACGCACCACGTTTTTGGCCTTGCACACATTGCAATCGTATCGAAAGCACTCGTGATCATCCACCATTCGTGTTACCTTCTTACGTCGCATTGTTTTCTTGTCACGCTCCCATGTCACCCTCAAGCGATCTACCGTTACATCGCAGATACAGCACTTGTACTTTCGCTCACACGTCGAATACGTCATACTGTCCACCATACGTCGTAGGCGGTGTGAACGTTCACACAAGTCATTCCAAAACGTTCGATTGCACGTGTTACACTTTACCTCGCTCCACGCTCTTGCCACGTAATGATCATTGTTTTCTTCGCCACACTTTACACATGGCCTGCTACACTTGTGCTTTTTCAAATCCCGGTGTCCCTTTTTGCACTTGTTGCAAAAATACGTCGACCCCAGCCATGCAGGCATAGAACGAATCCACGAAAAGTGATCATCCATCAAATTCAAATAAATGTGCTTCGTGCTCTTTTCCTCTACGCCGCTCTTGCCAAAGTTTGCTATCATGCAACGATTGCGCTCATCGTACACGCACAGTTCAAAGTCATGCTCCTCATCGCCATACCCCTCGTTAATAGCCTCGCTCCAAACCTTCACGTCAGAAATGCCGCATGCTTCATTCCACAAATGTTGCATCCCCATTTCTTCATACCAATCCATCAAACACTTGTCTTGCGACAATTCCAACCCCATTTCCTTTAGGGCTGTCAACAACGATTGCCCCAAGCAATTTTCTCCCTCGTCGTTTTCGACCACGCTCCTTTTTCGTTTCTTTTGATTTTCCGAAAACAAAAAGTGAGGAATGCTCTTGTTCTTAGCCATAACGTTCACCTCAGCGCACAAGTGACGGTTTTCCGATCCTCTATACGTTCGCCCACATTTTTGACACATCCGCTGACGTCGCGTTCGCCAATCCCCATACAAATTATCAGGATCGATAACGTCCAGCATTTCACATCGCGCTTCATCGTACCACAACACTTTACACACCCCTTCCCTTTCATACGTGCTTTTCCAAATCCCTTCGTGAAACATACCCGGAGCCTCTTGAGAAAGCACCATCACGTCCTTATCCGGATGCATGACACACCAGGCTTTCAGCACATCCTGCCAGCACATGGGGGTTTCCTCAAACTCTGCCTGCATTTCCTCCATGGTTGCAAATGCTCCTCTCCTCCTCCTTCTCTCGTAACTCCACACTATTCTTAACGTGTCTCTCACAGGGTCTGGGGGTTCACCTTCTTCCACCACCGATAGCACAGCTCTTCTCTCAATAGCATCCTTTAATCGATCAGGTGTCATAATAGTGGTCGTTGCTGTCCGACCCCGTGCACTCACATCTTTTACCAACGTCACCATCACGTTTAATGAACACCCCAACGTCCATGCTTTCTTCGATTGTTGAATCCCCTCAATGGCACTCACTAACATTCGACTTTGAAATTCAGGAAAGTGATATCGACGCACAGGAATAACTACTGGATAATCCAAATCTCCTCCTTCGATGTTCATCCCTATCTGATCTCGGGGTTCCACCCCCTCGGTCGATTGAATGTAAGTTATGACTTCGTCAAACACGCGTTGAATCCAGCGCACACCCCATGCGTCATCACGATCTCCCTCAGCTTCCGCCTCTTGCGCCAGCTCCGTATCGGATTTCGTAACCAGGCGATATTCCACACTCGTAGTTCGAAACTCATCGCTACTCCTATGCACCGATCGTTCCACGTTTTTTATCAACGTTCGACTTCGCGTTCCTGGAGGCATATCTTAGTTCCCGACTTGTGGGACTCCAAAACAAAAACCCCCGTTTGCTTACGTTGTTGTTCGAAGTGATTCAAAAGTACATGTAGTAACTTAACTTCGTCCTCGTATTCCTTCACACGCTCCACCGCCAATGCCAGCAAGTCACGACTTGGTAATGTATCACGTGATAAACACAGACACAATCGATCAGTCACATTCTACAAAGAAACAGTTTTAATAACTCAACAAAAGTTTACATAGCGTAATTGATAATTCAGCAAAAGCTGATGATCATTATCGTCTAATAAATGTATATAGCCCTTCTTATGTCCAGTGTTCAAAAATTCTTTCACGTTATAAAAACATCTCTTCACTTGAATTCGTCTTGCATACGACAACTGTTCCAAACTCTCCCCAGGTTCCATTGCTTCATACGCATCCATAATAGCCTTTCTCATTCGTGAATTCATCCTTACTCCTTGCTCTTCTTCTTTCTCTCGATCCCTTAAGCACGCAACACCGCAGCGATGTCTTGACATAAACTCTGCTTTCCTTTTCATTCTCTCTTCTAGCGATTCGTTCATGCTTACCATGTGTTCTTCCTCCTTTCCTCCTTTTCAGCTATGCGTCTCCCTGTAAACTTCGTGTAAAGACTGTCTCGATCCCTCATCCCTCACCCCTGTATATACCTAGCATCGCAAACCCCTATAGGGGGGTGGGGGGACCCCCCATACCCCATCGGTACCAATAGCATAAATACCAACCCTCGACCCTACTTTTCTTTACCCTGCAAAACCCACTAAAGCTTACTACTGTGTGTGCTACAAAGTAAAAAAACCGCCATGGCCTCCAACGACGTCTTAGTTCCTAAACGCAAAACCCACGTCGACGATGACAACACCGATGACGAGCAAAGTGAAGAAGCCAAAAAAGTCAAGTCCAATGAGGAGGAGTTGGTATGTTTTATTTGCTATAATACTCGTAAGCGCATACAAACCCCAAGCCTTACCCCGTGCTGTAAACAACCCGTTCATGGAGTTTGCATACTCGTTTACCTCGACCAATCTTATGAGAATCGAAGCGATGACGAGGCTGAGGATGACGACGATGACTTTGAAAACATTAGAAAAGCCTCCAAAGTTTCATGCCCCATGTGCAGAGCCATGTTAATCGTTGCACCTTATTTCGTTCATATCGAGCGTACCCAGGCTTATCCTCGTGATCCCAACTCGTTGGTTCAGCATCACAAAATCTACGAAGCTGAATACAAAGATTATTTTAATCTCACCCACAGACTCTTAATCCAGAAATACACGGAACTCATGCAATCTCTCTCTGATTTTTAGACTCAATGCGAAACTATCGCCACGTTAGCCAACCACACATATTACGGTCATCTCTATAGCCTTACTCAACTAACCCAATTCTTTGACAACCAAGCAAGCATGGTTATTAATTTCGGCAAAAAATGGGGACTGCACACTATTCAACACGATGAGATAGTACGTGCACGAAACGATACGATTGGTTGCATTTCCACCATTCGTCGAGCCGCCCCTTACACTCTTCCTCCTCGCATTGCGGATTGTTAAATCTATTCGTCGTCTTACTGGGCATGTGGCCAAGGAAATTGTGGGGCAATACCTTATTTCATTAATCCAACAAGACAAAGTGCTCAATTACATGCTTCAACACCAGCTTTGGCTTTGGCCACGTGTTAAATGGTGCTATCATACCCAAGCTGAATCCGTATTGCATCGATACTACTCAAACCTAATAACGTCCCGTGATTTTGCCAAAACCCGTTTAACCACCTTCCTGGAGGAACCCAAGGGTCTTCACAAGCTGGTCATACCTCACTACGCTAAGTGTGACGACATTGACAAGTTAAAAACATTGCTAACCCTAACTGCACACCCCTTAAAACCCCACGAAAGAAAAGACTTTAGTCAATTTGAATTTCATTATGTTGAATAAAAGATTATTCTCTTTTCTCGTAGACATGTCCTATATGTTTGGGTGTCGTTTCGGAGGGGGTGGTTTCTTCATGCTGTAAACACAATTTTCATCCTGATTGCCTGCGTGCCTGGATAAACGCTCCACGCTCCAGAAACCGCTGCCCTATGTGTCGTCATCCACAACCTACCACAACACCCCCCTTATTTCCCAATCGCGAAGTCACATGTCATGAAACTTTGGAGGCTAGCCATTCGTCTTCGGTATCTCGTGAAGCTACGCGATTCTCTTCGGATAATTATTCGGAGTCGTCCGAATCATCCAACGACAGCACCGACCCTTACGAATGGTCGATTCACTTGCCTAACCGTATTTCTCTAACCTCGCTAATTCCACACACCGTAGACGCTCCAGATCATGCAAACACCACCCACCAACGTTACTCTTTCGGTCCTATCCCCATTACCCACTCCTTAACTACCATTACCAATCTTTTTAACCACGGTCATAGGGGGACTACATTCGTCGTCGTCGAAACGCAAAACCGTTTGCAACTGGATAACATATTATGCGCCTTTTGCTTAGAGCATTACACCCTCCCCCCTATTTCTGGTGAAAGATTTCGCTATACCCCAGAGTTTTATTACAGTATGGTTTACCCTTTCCCCATCAAACCCAATATGATTGTTAACGTATGCACAGGTCCCCCTCAACACTCCAATTTGTGTGTATTTCGTGCCCCCGGTCAACCCAACTTTAATGTTTTCGTTTACCCTGTTAGTTCTAATTCTGTTCTCTGGAGAATGGATGATGTGCCGCATCAATTTGTGGATAATATTAAACAAACCTTCCCCCAACATCCCTTTCGGGTCAATTGCTTTCCTTCTAGACATCCACGTCGTTAATTCTCTTTTTAGACATGCACGTGTCGCACACGCTATTATTGTTCTTGTGGCGAGGCTCAAGACCCTGACTGCCTCGATTGTACCAACGAAGAAATTGCACCTTTTCCACCCGTACCCAAACCATGTCCTCTCCACCCCACCCTCCTTGCCTTCATTAACGCCGCCAAACACCTTAGAGAAGCCCGTGCCGATTTGCACCACGTCCTCAATGAACTTCAAAAAACTCTTGACCAATCAGCCGACGCTAAAGTTAAGAACCAAATCGAAAATACCAAGTATCAAGGTTTTCACAAATCCACCTATGAAGCCTTCATTCGATTTACCAATAGCGAACTTCAAACCTTGTACGACCATTTCTGCAATCTTAGCCTGCCTTATGAAAATCATGTGTACCTTACCCTGAACGAACATCACGCTAACGAACGTTCTTCCACCCCAGTGTAACAAGAGATGCCTTTTCCCCTGCAACAGTGGTCATACCTTCGAAGTCGCGTTTACCTTAAAGCATTCCGCCACCACTTGCCCCTCCTGCTCTTTTCACGTTGATAACGATACCAACAAGTGTCTAAAATGTAACGCTAACTATAAGTGTCCTTTATGTAAACGCAATTATTTAGTATGCCAATGTAAAATAAAACCATAAAAGACACTCTTTCTTTTTTCTCTTGTAGACTTGCTTGCATTGTACACAGGAAGTCGTACCAATACCACCTCGCAGGGCTTGCCAACTTGTCTCCAGTCTTCGGCATCATTATCACCCCTTGCACGAACAATCCCTACAATACAACACCACCCATTGTTGTAACCGTCCCATACACACCAACTGTCTCCTCAAGTTGTATTTCCATGGGGGGCTCGTTACCAGCTGTCCCTACTGTAAAAACATAACCCCCTACCCTACTCGTCCCTCAGCTTTACTCTATGTCTACACCCACCGATATCTTCAGATCCTCTATACGAATCATTATAGACAGTACAACCTAGACCAACAACTCATGATGACGTCCATGATGCTCCTCACCAACCCCTATGGTTCCCCTTTTTGTCATTTCAATTATAATTCTAAGAACCTATATCGACCACGCGCCCCTTGTTGTTTTTGTAACAAACCCATCAAGCATTTTCCCTTACCCGACCGATGTCAAGAACTATCAGCCATGTATTGCGAATTCAAATGTTTCGACCCTAGCGGTGACCACTTTAAATGCGTTCACGGAGACGACCACCCCTTTTGGTGTCACGTTCGATGCCTAACGCTTTACCTATGCGCTAACAAAAACATCTACCCCATCCCATGCCCTATTCACCTAACCCCTGAAGAACAAAGTCAAACTCACAAACACCGCCTAAGAGTTAGCAACGTGCTCACCCTATTCGACGATTACATGACGCAAACAAACGATACAGAGTTCGTCAACTGGATAACCACCCTCATTAACCATCACATCATTGACATCCTCATGCCTGATCTAATTCTAATGCATAAATCATTACACTACATCAGAAGCAAGTATCAACACAGTGGTTTTCATGACACTAACTATCGCATGAGACCTCTAAATACATCCATCCCTATCATGTTCGAACCCTTTTGTGACAAGTGCAACTGTGAAATGGCTCCTTGGTGGTCTTCCTGTCGCTCCTGCTCTTCTTCCACCTCGCGCCTGCGCAGTGGACGCCACGTTACCAGTAAATACCTTTCTTTTACGTTTCTTTGCATGTAATACCCATGTGGTCTAATGGTATGATACAGGCCCGAGCGGGCGTGAGATGGAGGTTCGAATCCTCCCGAAGGTACTAATTTTTTTCTTCTTTTTTCTAGAAAAAAATTAAAGCCAAACTAGATGAAGAATGTTTCCTCAAAGCTTTGGACAATGGTGAGCTCAGCACCTTCAAAGGCGAAGATGGAAAAACTTACACCGATGTAGTAGTACCCCGCGAACCCTCTGTCCTTGACCCCAAGACCCCCATGTTCAGAAGCCTTAAAACTGGCAAGCAATACACGGATAATGCCACAGGGAGGAAAGCCGCCGCACAGGACCTAAAGCGCGGCATTGGCAAAACTCGCAAGACCGTCCACGGCTTTTTGTGTCGTTATGATTATTACCCCCAGTGGGGCTCGTACACCTTCGCTATGGTAGACGACGACAAATTCCCCGTCGATGGTTACCGAGCCACAATCACATCCTCTTGCATGGATAATGGGTACGCTGAATGGAAGCAACAAGTGGCTATCAAAACTCTCCACAAACTAGAAAATGACCAATGGGAAAAGGAAAAAAAGGAACAAACCGAAATGAGGAAGAGAAGTCGTGATGAAGCTCTCAAAAAGTGGATCGTCTACAAAGGCTTTCAATGCGAGTGTATGTGCCGTAGGTGTGAGTGTCAATGTCATGGCTTTGAAAAAGAAACCTCCGAATACAATGATGCCGACATTATCTTCTCTAATCATTCTGCTGCTTGCAAAAAACAATAATGTAACCTAGCATTTTTTGTCAAATAAAAAATACTTTTACCAAAAAGGTAGGTAGATCGTACTATCGACTACATCGTAATGTTTCTCTTGTTCTTGTAAGTTGTTGTAATGTTTGTTTCTTTGGTAGATCTTTGTTTTTTCTTCTCGATCTTCTTCAAAACTTCAGGAATTCCATTGATGATACTCTCTAGACTTAGTGGTGTTGTTTCCTTCTGTGTCCATTCCTTCTTGAATACTTTTCTTCTTGTTCTTCTTACTTTTTTGATGTTCCACTTCTTGAATTCTTCCTCTTGTACGATCTACCTACAGATAAAACAAGGTGAGCGCAAAGAAAACCTCCGAATACAACGATGCCGATCTTCTCATTTTTTTGGTGAAAATAAAATACTTCATGTAAACCTAACACTGTCTGGTTCCTTTGTCTGGCTACTCTCCCCACTTCCTGTCTGATGACGTCACTTCCTTCCTTTATCTTATTTTTTGTGACAAAAACGTAACCCTCATACGCAAATGTGACAAATCCCCTACCCCATACACTACTCACACTCATGGTGCTAATGGGCTTATGATTCCAAACAGCATCCGTCGGAGGATCTCTTGTCGGGGCGGCATTTATCCGAAGGTAGGCAACGTCGTTGGGAAGAACCTGAAGCTTCGCATATTGACAATTGGCTATCATATGAAAAGTTACTGGCGTTAAGTCTTCTCCGCTTTTTGGAGGGGGCTCCGACGAGAAATGAACTGGGTTCCTATTGTTATCTTTTTTTCTGTAGGGTAGGTAATGGGTGGTCATCCTCATCAACGATCCTAAACCCGACATTACACGAATACCCCGTCGAAATGCTAATGGTACACATGACCAACCCCAGGCCCCTAACCTTTACCCACAGCCCGGTGTCATGCCAATGCTGTTCTAAGTAGTCCTTCTCCTCCAGGTAATGGAGAAACCAATCTTCCTTCGCGTGTGGGTTCATATATTTCAGCAAATAAATTTGCTTCTAAAAACTAAGCACCGTAAGAGTGCTGATGGTTGCGTGGTTATAGATAGTATCCCTTTGATTTTCTATGCTATTTACCGTAAACTTTCCCGTATCGTCTACTCTTATCTGCAGCTTTACTTTCTCATGGCACTCGGCAACTAGGTGAAAAGTCCAAACGGAAAGATTCTCGCCGCTATTCGTTGGCGGCTCTACTGAGAAATGCGTAGGCTCTCTGTTGTTTGTCTTCGCGCGCATGGGCTGCAATACTCCATTGTCGTCGCAGAAACGAAATCCTACGTTTGCATTACTAACAGCTCCTAAAGAAAGACTGCATATTATCAGCTTCTTTCCTGAGTAGTTCAAATCCACGGACATCCCGGTGACGTCCGCCCAAGATGCCTGGGTGTATTTTTTCTCGCCTGTGTAAGTCGTATAGACACAATCTACTCCAGCTACGTAGGGGTTGTTCATCGCCATATATAATAGCTCAGACCAATGCTTGCAGCTGCTAGGCCGGCTTTTAATAAGTTATGGTCATATTCCTCGGGTATCGTAGGCATAACATGGGCCTTCTTTGATGGTTTCTTAACTACGGGTAGCTTCGTTTCGTGTGACTTTTTTGGCTCCTCTACGAAGTGAGGAATGCCCTTGGTAGTATCAGAGTTCACGTCATTCACCCCAAACTTCATATCCTTAGTAGCTCGCTGCAGCTTGTTGTTATAACCCACGACGGAATTGGCGTCGATAACCAAATTACTTGGCATTACCCAACAACCAGGACTCAAGGCATAATCTAGCCGCACTTTAGATTGCTGCATCGCAAGTTGATACCTTTGAACTGACTTAGAGATCTCATTCTCGATAACAGCGCTTTCGAAGAGGACATGGAATACTTGTTGTGTTTCCTGCGACGCACCACTGGCATCTACGATGGGGCTGCGAGTGCTAAACTGTGCTCCTAGAATGCAGTAAACGAAGGCTTCAATGCTGCGGTTAATCCTTGCTAGGTTTTTCAGTCCAATGCCCTTTGCGGCAAAGAAAGGCGCCCAAGGATACTTCTCTTTGCTTTGAATAAAGTAGATTAGATTACCCTTTGTTCCGCTGCCTCCTAAGTCTGAGAATTCGTAAGAGCTAGGATATCCCATGCCCGGCGTTTCTATGGTGGCACCAACATACGAAGCATAGGTGTAAGTTTCTCCTAAACCATGGGCGGCACCCTCTTTGTTGCGACAATCAGGGTTGGTAAGCTTAAACTCATTCCTTAATCGCTCGCATGCGACTTTGTCATATTTGTTATCCTTTGGGTTAAAGACAGTGTCACCAGGAAGCGGCGCTCCTAACTCAAACAATATCCTACGAATAGTAAAAGCAACGTGCAATCTTAGGAAAGGAATATGGAACATGTCCGCGGCTATGCCACATCCTTTGGTAGCAGCCCAGACAGCAAAGCTTAACTGCTGCGGCCAATACCGCATGTTGGGACCTGATAACCATTCTCTGGATTCTTTCCCTGAGTTATGTTTCATGGCAGTTTCTCTGAAGATGTCTCTGACTTTTTTCTTGAAGGTGGTAGGACCCACGGGGATTTCTAAGGAGGTAACCATTTTAGCAAAGTCATCCGCTCCGCCTTTAATGTCGTAAAATGGGTAATTCTGTGTTGCCGGTAATAGATTCTCTGGAAAATTAGGTTGCCTTTCTACCGTCTTAGGATGCTTGGCGGTCGCCTTGGCAGTCGCCTTGGCAGTCGCCTTTGCAGTCGGCTTTGGCTCCAAGTCCGCATTGCTGTACATTCTTTCGGCCGTTAAAGTAAATCCCATCGGGTCTGCGCTCAAACTTACTAGCGTCTGCATGCGGAAACATCTTCCTGAAGGCCCTCCAGTTAGCATAATCCCGGTTGTCGTGATGTGGCTGCTCCTCAATGTCATTCTCAAAAGCGTCGTACATTAGTATATATAATGGATGTTATACCATCAGCACCTCCACTTTATCCTGAACTTCCTAAGGAACCTAACGAATTAAACGCTGAAAACTTTCGTCTTAATAAGTCAAACTTAATCCTGGCTTACTTGGAAGGGCATACAAAACACTATGAAAAAGTTAGGAAGAAATACGTCAGAGCACGGAGTACGCTACATTAGATTTCGATAACTTCAGGATCCATATCCGTTGTGTTAACGGGCTCCGGCGTTGCTACTTCGCTTACTGGGCCGGGAATAATCGTTGGAGTTCCTTTGGCCGGCGTTGGGGCAGCCTGTGGTATTATCTCGGCTGTTGCTACGGGTATTATGAAACAGTTGTCAAGCAAAATATCCAAGCATGACACGACAATAGCTCTGTCAAGGGCTAAAGTAAATACAATTACCGACCTTGTCTCAAAGGCTTTGCGTGACAGAAAGATAGACGACGTAGAATTCTCGCTTATCTTAGCCGAAGAGGAAAAGTACGAGAATTTAAAGTCGGACATAAGGAATAAAAAAACAGTCGTAAAAGATCTTTCCGAGGAATCTCGCAAAAAGATCTACCAGGAGGCAAAAGAAGAGCTTCAAAGAAAGCTTGCTCAGTAAACATCTGCTTCGAAAAAAGCGAAACAGTTTTCTATTTACATATCGAACGTCAGTCTAGAAAATATGCAAATTAGAGTGTAAGACATAAATATAATAATTTTCACATACATTAAGCGTCCAGATGTGTCTGGCGTTCGCTTGTGATTGTGGACTTTGGAGCTGGGGAGGCCTAAAGTCCCGAGTTCAAGCCTCGCTGTAGACGCATTTGGACCGGTTGCTGTGAGTGAAAAAAAAAAGCCTCCCCCACTCACAGAAACCGTGGGGGGAGGGGTGGAAAAGATAGAAAGTGCGATTCAACCCCGCGATGGGGGGTTTCGCGAGGAAAAGTTGGAAAAGTCAGGGGGTGTCTCGGGACGCTGTCCGGAGTTCACCCTCTGGTGGGTCGTAAGAAAGATATATGTGTATGTACCAGAGGGCCTCTGGCGCGGGATGAAATAAGCCCCGTAAGCCCAAAATGCAAAAACCCCACTGGGGATAGCTTGGCGTAAGACATAAATATAATAATTTTCACATACATAAGCGTCCAGATGTGTCTGGCGTTCGCTTGTGATCGTGGACTTTGGAGCTGGGGAGGCCTAAAGTCCCGAGTTCAAGCCTCGCTGTAGACGCATTTGGACCGGTTGTTGTGAGTGAAAAAAAAAGCCTCCCCCACTCACAGCAACCGTGGGGGGAGGGGGGGGGGGAGGGGTGGAAAAGATAGAAAGTGCGATTCAACCCCGCGATGGGGGGTTTCGCGAGGAAAAGTTGGAAAAGTCAGGGGGTGTCTCGGGACGCTGTCCGGAGTTCACCCTCTGGTGGGTCGTAAGAAAGATATATGTGTATGTACCAGAGGGCCTCTGGCGCGGGATGAAATAAGCCCCGTAAGCCCAAAATGCAAAAAACCCCACTGGGGATAGCTTGGCGTCCTGCGCGATGCATTCCCCGGTGGGGTTTCTGGCAAAATAAACGCCAGTTTTGCATTTTTATTTTCTCGGAATCCATCCTAATAGGGGGTGGTTGGGGTCTATTTTGTAAAATATTTCGTAAATTACGTCAGGGTAATAAGGAATATCCTTATCCAGCCGACAAAACATCCACTCGGCTCTGCTCATATCAGAAACCTCGGGAATAGACTTACCGGTAATTTCAGACAAAAGATAGGGAATAGCTTTGTAATATTTCCCTAGTTTAATTTTTTCAGCGTTTTCCGTAGACTTTGTGGGGTTGGCTCTTCTAAGTGGTCTATGATTTTCTTCTTTACTTCGTTGTCTAAATATACCGGTCGATAACCTTGGATATGACTCATCCAGTCTCTAAAGTATTTTATTCTCTTATAAGGTGTTTTCTTACGACCTCCATTGGCGTAATACTGCTCTCTGGTAGCATTTGGTACAGGCATTACGAATATTCTTACCACACTCGTAACACTGTGCTGACGTGTCGTCTTCTATTTGCATTTTTTTACCACAACAAATATAATTATTTGGCTTAGTGGGTACAAACTTGGGTTTCAAGGACTTTACACAGAAATCATAAGCAAACTCTTTACATTCTTCGCACTCCATATATAGACTAACATATTTAACTACATAAACACGGGATGCGGGTAATCGCGGTACGAATCGAGGAATTCACTTTAGACGGGTAATCCTCCCGTGGTCGTTGCGCTGGAACCCCCATCCCCTATACTACTAGGTTTCTCCTGGCTTTGCGCTGCTGGGGGTAAAGGTGACCCGGTGAAAGGTTCGTTGTGCCTTTAAGCCGCCAACCTGCTTAGGTAATACGTTGGGGTTTAACTTTGAGCTTATCATATATAATGGATGTAGACGAAACTACTGACTTTGACCCCACAACCGAAGAAGGTCAAGTCGACGTAAACGACGAAGAATGCGAGTCTTTACTTCCTAATGACAACGTAGACGGACAAAGTCACTTTGAGAAATTAAGGAGCAAGTATGGCGGCAGGGTCCGCGAGGCCTGGCGTTCCTTAGAGGACAAGTGGCAATCGAGGAATCCAGGGAGGCCTATTCCGGAGTACTTGGAATTGCAAAACTTGGAACCCACGGACCTAAGGACTGAAATGCTAAGGGAGCTTTTAGACGATGTAAGGGAGAAATTTCCGAATGTGGACTTGGCTCGCCTTAATTTCCAAACCGGGGATAAGGGGCAAATTCCAATCCAGTACCAAGGCAGGGATAAGTGGTATGATCTCTACCAAAGGAGAGACTCCGACAGGCTCACCAGTAATCTCCCAAACGAAATCAAAGACGCATTAGGAAGGCCTAACTTGATGGAAATACTAAAAGAAAACAATGAAGACAACAGCGAAGCCTTTGAAAAGTTCAAGACCCTAATGCAGCGGCAACAAAAAGGTATCGAGGAGATAAGGGAAGTCGAAGGACTAAAGGAGACAATGGAGGAAAGGGAAGCAGAGTACGTTAAACAAAATCGACTACTGCTTGATACCCAAAAGAGAGAACTTGACGACAAAAATCAGCAAATGATAGAAATGAGAGAACGAACAGTCAAAGCCCTACGCGAAAGAGACCAGGCTCAAAAGGCCTTCGAGCTCGCCCTGCAAGACCTGGATATCAGCAAGGAAGAAGCAAAAAACCTACGAACCACAATAGCCGGCTCTTTGGAGGAACGGCGGCAGTTGGTCGCTGAAATCAACACCAAAGAAGAGCAAATCCGGCAAAGAGATCAGGCTATCGAAGACCTGGAGGGGCAAATAGAGCGGCAACGGGAAATAATTAATGACCAGACTCGTCCCGAAGAGGAAAGGGAGGCAGCCCAAAGGGAATCAGAAACCCTTCAGGTACGCCTTGCGGAATTACGGGCGCAAAAGGAAAACCTGGAGCGGGAGTTGGGGCTTACCACCAAGGAAAAGGTAAAAAGAGCCCTTTTGAAGTATGGTCTTCCGCTGGCATTCACGGTTGCTATTACAAGCGTAGTAGGAGCAATCCTTAACGCGCTTAAGGCTACGGGCGCAGGCGTAAAGAAACTGGGTTCTGGTTTGACGGACTTAGGGAAAAAGATGGCAGCCGGCTTGCCTGGGCTGCTTGGTAGTGTCCTTAGCCTGACACTTAGGGCCGGCGGAGAACTGTTGGAGTTTGTGGGGAATAACATTTGGATCTTGGTAGTAGCTATTGGGGTGGTCCTCCTGAAGAAGGTGAAGGGTTCGCCTTATCCTTCTCGTCGGGCGGTGCCCTGCTTTGAGGATAATGAAAGACAGTATTAGCGCCGCCCTGGTAATTCGGAACCAGCGGAAACACGCTCATGGTAGAAATGGGCTTATGACTCCAGGCTGCATTAGCGGACCTGCGACCTATGCGATTTATCCCAAACTTGCCGTCATCAGAAGTGACTTGCAACTTAGCATATTTACAATTGACCAGCATATGAAAAGTCACCGGCGTTAGGTCTTCAGCGGACCTAGTGTAGAGCTCCATGGAAAAATGGGTGACTTTCCTAGCGTTTGTTGAAGTTCGATAAAGAAGCAGGGGCTTATCATTCTCATCGATAAGCCTAAACCCCACATTTGCATGCGTATTTACATTAATGCTAATAGTGCAAATGACCAATGCAGTTCCCCAACTTCAACCCACATTCCAACGTCATGCCAAGCGCCGTTGTCATATCCTTCTTCATCTAAGCGATGGGTATAGCGATTCACATATCCCAGGCAACAAAGTTACCTTCTAGAGGCTCATTACCGTCAAAGTGCTGATGGTCGCGTGATTATAAGGTTGATCTCTTTGGTCCTCTATGCTATTTATGCAAACGCTACCAGTGTCATCTACACGTATTTGCAGCTTTACTTTCCCATGGCAGTCGGCAACTAGGTGAAAAGTCCAAACGGAAAGATTCTCAGAGCTATTCGTTGGCGGCTCTACTGAGAAATGCGTAGGCTCTCTGTTGTTCGTCTTCACGCGCATGGGCTGTAATACTCCATTGTCGTCGCAGAAACGAAATCCTACGTTCGCATTACTAACGGCTCCCAAAGAAAGACTGCATAAGATTAGCTTCTTTCCTGAGTAGTTCAGATTCACGGACATCCCCGTGACATCAACCCAAGATGCCTGGGTGTATTTTTTCTCGCCTGTGTAAGTCGTATAGACACAATCTACTCCAGCTACGTAGGGGTTGTTCATCGCCATATATAATAGCTCAGACCAATGCTTGCAGCTGCTAGGCCGGCTTTTAATAAGTTATGGTCATATTCGTCGGGTATCGTAGGCAGGACCTTCTTTTGGGCTGTGGGCTTGGGAATTGGTCTTTCTGCGTGTACCTTCTTTGCCTTGTCTACGAAGTGAGGAATGCCCTTGGTCATGTCAGAGTTCACGTCATTCACCCCAAACTTCATATCCTTAGTAGCTCGTTGAAGTTTGTTGTTGTATCCCACTACAGAACCAGTATTTATAGATAAATTACTAGGCATTAACCAACAACCCGGGGCTACTGCATAGTCCAACCTTGTCTTAGAATTTTGTATAGCTAGTTGGTAACGCTGTACGCCCTTGCTAATGTCACCCTCCAAGATTGAACTTTCGAATAAGATCAAGGCCTCGGCTCGCGTCTCTTCTGCGGCACCGGTGTTTCCAATTATACTAGATCGGGTATTTACCTGGGCTCCAAGGATAGAATACACGTAAGCTTCTATGCTGCGATTCAAACGAGCAAGGCCGGCTCTGGTCAATCCTGTACCTTCTGGGGGTATGAAATTAAGATATTGCTTCGTTTGCTCGTCGTTGGTAATCTTAATAATCAGTGGATTGGCCCCTGCATACTTACCACCCTCGTCTTTAAACAGAGGTCCGTCTCTAACTTCCTTAGTGGTCTTAGCATTTGGTTCAAAGAAGGTGCTACTGTCGTGAGTTTCTTTATGATACCCAGTGTTCCACCGCAACTGCAACGCATGACCTTCCTTATCACTTAGCTCATGTCCGCCGATCCCCCAATAAGCCCAAATATGTCCAAAACCATTGTTAGCACCGGCAGTGCATCTAAAGTCCTTCCATACAGCACCAAACTCCTTGCAAAGTCTGTCATAGGCTGGAACATCGTATTTATTATCTCTAGGATAGAACGCAGCATCTCCTGGTAATGCAGTAACACCCATCTCATGCAGTATTCTCCTAACCGTGAAGTGAAAGTGAAACATGAATATGGAATCCTTCATCAAGTTCACACTTACACCGCAGCCGCCAGTGGCACACCACACCGCAAAGTTCAGTTGCTGTGGCCAGTACCGCCTGTTGGGACCTCTCAGCCATCCGTGAGATTCCTTAGCGGTGGTGTGGTTAACGGGTACGTCTTTAAAGATATCTCGCACCTTTAGCGGAAAGGTGTGGCCGTTAGAGACCCTTAGATCCAACGTTAAGTCCAAGCTTGGGTGTTTATCAAATGACACCGTTGGTATTGGGTAAGCGTCGGTCGTTATTAACAGCTCCTTTGACCAGCCGGTAGTGGCGGGCGTTGGCTTCGTTTTGGTGTAACCGGGTGGTATGATCTTCGGATGTTTTGGCTCTAAGTCCGTATTGCTGTACATCCGCTCACCATTAAAGTAAATCTCATCAGGTCTCCTTTCAAACTTACTGGGGTCCGCATGTGGAAACATCTTCCTAAATGCTCTCCAGTTGGCATAATCCCTGTTGTCATGATGTGGCTGCTCCTCAATATCATTCCCAAAAGCGTCGTACATTAGTATATATAATGGATGTTATACCATCAGCACCTCCACTTTATCCTGAACTTCCTAAGGAGCCTAACGAACTAAACGCTGAAAACTTTAGGCTTAACAAAGCGAACTTAATACTGGCTTACTTGGAAGGACAAACAAAACACTTCGAAAAAGTTAGGAAGAAATACGTCAGAGCACGGAGTACGCTACATAAGATTGCGATAACTTCAGGGTCTATATCCGTAGTGTTAACGGGCTCCGGCGTTGCTACTTCGCTTACCGGACTCGGAGTAATTGTTGGGGTTCCTTTGGCCGGCGTTGGGGCAGCCTGTGGTATTATTTCGGCTGTTGCTACGGGTATTATGAAACAGTTGTCTAGCAAAATATCAAACCACTGACACGACAATAGCTCTGTCAAGGGCTAAAGTAAATACAATTACCGACCTTGTCTCAAAAGCATTGCGTGACGGGAATATAGACGACGTAGAATTCTCGCTCATCTTAGCCGAGGAAAAGAAGTATGAGGAACTAAAGTCGGACATAAGGAACAAAAAAAACAGTCGTAAAAGATCTTTCCGAGGAAATTCGCAAAAAGATCTACCAAGAAGCGAAAGAAGAGCTTCAAAGAAAACTCGCTCAGTAAGCATCTATTTTGAAAAAAGCGTGACAGGATTCTATTTACATATTGAACGCCGACTGTCTGGTTCATATGCAAATTTATTTCACAAATTTATTTCACAAATGTGAAACGTTTCCACAAATGTGAAAGAAAATTGTGAAGGTTTTGATTGGCCAAAAACATGTGACATAATCGTCCACTATCTTCTTGGAATCCATCCTAACAGGAGGTGGTTGGGGTCTATTTCGTAAAATATTTCGTAAATTACGTCAGGGTAATAAGGAATATCCTTATCCAGCCGACAAAACATCCACTCGGCTTTTGTCATATCAGAAACCTCGGGAATAGAGTTGACGGTAATTTCAGAAAAAAGATAGGGGATGCTTTTGTAATATTTCCCTAGCTTTAATTTTTTCAATGTCTTCCGTAGACTTTGCGGGGTTGGCTTTTCTAAGTGGCCATATGATTTTCTTCTTTACTTCGTTGTCTAAATATACCGGTCGATAACCTTGGATGTGACTCATCCAGTCCCTAAAGTATTTTATTCTCTTATAAGGTGTTTTCTTACGACCTCCATTGGCGTAATACTGCTCTCTGGTAGCATTTGGTACGGCATTACGAATGTTCTTACCACACTCGTAACACTGTGCTGACGTGTCATCTTCTATTTGCATTTTTTTACCACAACAAATATACTTATTTGGCTTAGTGGGTACAAATTTGGGTTTCAAGCACTTTATACAGAAGTCATAAACAAACTGTTTACATTCTTCACACTCCATATATAGACTAACATATTTAACGACATAAACACGGGATGCGGGTAATCGCGGTACGAATCGAGGAATTCACTTTAGACGGGTAATCCTCCCGTGGTCGTTGCGCTGGAACCCCCATCCCCTATACTACTGTATCGAAAAGTATAGCACATGCTACTTTTTTACCGTTGTGCTTAAGTTTAATGTGGGCATTGGCTATAGATAAGATAGCTCGTAAAATATAACTAATTATGCATAGACCTTCTTAGGGATGCGCGCGCATCAAAACACAAGGAGACGCAATAATAGAAAAGTGTTGTGCGGATTACAAAGTAATCCCGTAAAATATTATCCATATTCATTTCCATGTGTATTTTCATTGGCATAATCCATATTTTTCCGAGTCTGAAACGTTATTAGCGTTTTCTTTTTGGGTTGGAATGAATGCAAAGTAACCGTAGTCGAGAAAATATATTCATTGCACTGGTCTCGTCACTGCGCATGCGTGTAAGGGTTACTGGTCAGCACATTACTTTGGGTGTACCAGCGCGACCCCAATTTTGAACATCATTGAGTTTCATTAATTTCGACTTCATAGTAAGTTTGAAGAAATTTGTAATCAATTAACTGTAATTAAAACTAAGAATTTTTAACAGGTATACCTTCCTTGTTAACGGTTTCCATAGTCAGTTTTATGACTGGATTGGTAGTGATAGATTGGTTCTGCGACACCAAAGTAGAACAGTCCAACACCAATGCCAGCAGCGAACAGCATAGTGAAGTAAGTAGCGTCACTGTACTCTGGTTTATCATTGGGCTTGCCGAGCTTTAACTTGCCATACTTGGAGAAGAGCAGATAGAACATGAATATTGCCCATATGTCTTGTGTCCCGATGTACAGCCATGTCCAAGTTAGAGTTATTCAATCCTTCCATGTTGGGATTTCTTGCTCAGCTGTGTCCGTCCATCGCAGGTAAAATATTACGAATCCCCAGATTATAGCCGTGGAGTCAAATGTAACCACAGGATTGAAGTCTACTCGGAAGAAGCAAAATATTTTGAACTTAACATTACGACATTTCCTTCGTATTTCTTGTTCACCTTCGATGGCCATCTTCCTCGAAGCGTAACTCTGAAATACATCGAATGAACTGAATGAGAACTGTTTGAATATCTTAAGGCATTTATATTCCTATCTTAACATACTTTCGTGGGTTTTCAAATTCAAAAACTAAAGAATGCTTTTGTCTAAAATTGAAAGTCACATCTTGTAAGTATTTCTTTTATTTGTCGTAAAAATAGAAAGTACATGTATGCGTAGAATGAAACTGTACAATCCCGTGAACATAGGATTAAGAGAGCATTTACAAGGACAAAGCGAGGACAAATCATTAAAAGTCCCGAGAGATTTAAATAAATTTATTCCAGGTTATTCAGTTACTAACAAGCAAGAAGCAAACAAGTTGAAATAATAAAAGTGTAACTGACTCGAAGAACAAGTCTCAAATTATCACTTATGGACCCGAACAGAAACAATATTAGAAAGAAAGAAATAAGGTGCCAAGCGCTGATACTTACACTAAAACCAGTTGTCATATAAAAATAATGTGCAAAGTTTGGATTAAGAGAAAACTGAAAATAATCGTAAAAAAAACTGTTACTAGAAATTTTATTAAAAAAGAAACAATCTAAATAATTATTTTGTAATGTCATTATAATCTGTTGAGGGCTATTTATTTATTTATTTATTTGTTTGTTTGTTTGTTTGTTTGTTTGTTTGTTTGTTTGTTTGTTTATTGTCGTGATCGTTAATTTCGAGTGTGCGCGCTTTGGCGTTGATGAAAGAAAGAAAGAAAGAAAGGAAGAAAGACAACTTTGTGTACTTGAGTCTCGAAAGGGCTTCTGAGAAAGTATGAAGCTGCTGTGTTTTATGGTCAGCGGTATTGTTTAGCAGCACGTGTTCCAAGATGGCGGACAAAGTGAAGTTTGTTCGAGAGAGTGTTCTAAGCGAAAAACAGGTTTGAAAACTCCAAATGAAACTATTAGTAATAACAGAATGAATATCATGAACCCTACTTCCTATGGGAATTAAAATAATGTGATATTTATGGAATCAGTAGCTTGATTTCGGCATAAAATGTTGTGTACGAAAAATTGTGTAAGAACTACATTTTTCAGACATAAGCTTAATTTCTTTCATTTAAGACGTATTTTGCCTTATTTATGCAGGTTGATTTGGCTATTTCTGCTCTCATGAAGAATGTTCAAGAGAAGGAGAAAAGTAAACCAAGCTTGCTTGGAGACCAACAGGTGTTATGGCTGATTCTGGCTCTGAAGAAAATCCCAGCACCAGATAAAAAGCCTAAGAGAATGTGAGTACTAAACTCTGGAGATACTGGGTGATAGATAACTGGGCTGAGATCATAGAAAACTCGAGCCTTTGGCCAGGAAGGTGGGGGGTTTGTATCCTTCATTTTTAAGGTTAAAGGGACAACATCATGGAAAAGAGGGGGAGAGAGGTGGGGTTGGAGTTATTTACACCTCTGAACCAGGCATGTAGCGGAGATTTACCCCTGGCAGAGTTTCATAGTTTCCATAATCCCCATCAACTTTTTGAAAACTCAGGGAAATGGCAACAGTGCAGTTATTGTTGTTAATACGGACAATGCTAACCAATGAAATCTTTATTTCAGAGCCATTAGTAATTCACTGCATCCAGATGACTCTGAGGTCTGTCTTATTACTAAATCTGAAGGCAAACCTGTCAAGGAACTTCTGCAGTCGGCTGGGGTCACTTCTGTTAAGAAGGTATGTTATGATATTATTGACATTATGGGATAATGCTTACTCATTGCTATAGAAATGAAACAGTAATGACAAAAGGGTAAATTATACACCTTGAAAAGATGAAAAAACTTACTGACGTTTCGGATGCTAGTCCTTCGTCCAAGTAAAAGAAAAAGAGGTGGTAGAAAGGAGTGTTTATATGATGAGAATAAGACAAAAGAAACCAATGAGAACAAGGTAGGCAAGGAAACGAAAAAAAACAACAAAAGAATGGGATAGTTGAAAGCAAAGCATTTATTATTCCCGTTGGGACTAAGTGTGCCTAATAGGTGAATAATGCCACATTTTAAAAAATATAAATTAACTTAAATAATTACAAGAAAATAAGGGATTAAGATTTTGTCCATAATTCTATGGGTAAGGGGTTACACTTAATACATATTTATAATATCCTAATTATTGCCTTGGGTTTTTAGGTTATCAGTCTAACAAAACTAAAGAAGAATTACAAGTCTTATGAATCCAAAAGACAGTTAGCAAGCTTGTATGACTTGTTCATTTGTGATGACGTTATCTACCATCTATGTCCAAAGTTTCTTGGGAAAGCTTTCTACACTAGAAAAAAGTGAGTTAACAGAGACTACAGAGGAGGGCCGGTGATTATATCACGCCAGATTTTCCCTTTTGCATACTAGTCTCTTATATTTTTCAATCCTAGTCCTCGATCCCTGACACTATGTGGTACTTGGTTCTAAGATTGCCTGGATTTCCAAAAAGTATTATGGTTTTAGTTACTAGAATTAGAATGTATTATTATTGACTGTAACATAGGACGCATAGATGGTGTAACAGTGAGAGTGCTTGCTTCTCAGCAAGGGACATCTGGGTTGAATTCCCTGACTTACCCTCGTGTATATGAAGAATTTTTGGTTGGTTCTCTATCATTCTTCAAGGGTTTTTCTCTGGTTTCCTGTTAGGCTTTCTGTCCACCATGGAGTGGTAAACCTGATTAGATTTAGATAAGATAATACTGCAGAGTGTCGATATTCACAGAATCAATACTATCAAATTACTTTTTAGATTTCCTATTCCTGTCAGTTTGAAGAAGAAAGACTTAAAAGGAGAAATCAATAAAGTCTTACAAAGCACATACATGTCTCTTGGTCATGGCTCTTGTAGGTGAGTAGTCTAAGTCTAAAGGTAGAATAACTCTTCTTAACCGCAGGGCTTATTATAACGGTTAGGTTGCATTCTTATCTGATAAAGGTGAGTCAGCTTGGTTAGACCAAAGGGGGAAAACATGAACTCTAAAATCTGAAACTATAATTTAATTTATGATTTCATTTTGCACCTCAATGATATCTTATGCCTGAACAAATAAGAAGAAAGCTTTATATATTTTCTTGTTTACTTTTAGTGCCATCAAAATTGGACACACAGGTCTAACAGAAGAAGAAGTTACTGCAAACATAATGGAAACTGCAAAACGCATTGCAAATATCACTCCTCGTGGCTGGAAAAATATCAAATCACTGAACATAAAAACCTTCAAATAAGAACATGCGTAAAAAACCTTCAATTCAGTGTCTTTACCTATTTATAACTCTCTCCCAGAAAGACCAATAGCGATATAGTCAGAATCGGTCAAGAAACTGAAGGCCACAATAAAAGAAAAGAAACAGAAGAAAAGAAAGGTTAACGGGAAAGAAAATGAATCTGACTCAGAAGTGGAAGAAAGCTAGTCTGAATGTAGCTTTCTCGGTATTTTAAAAATGATAATACGAAAAATGAAATTTAAAAACATTTAAGACAGGGAAGTTAGGGATATAATGATTTTCCATAAATTGATTCCATGTCAGCCAACCTATAGGGTAGGATGACAGATGCAGTGGCCAAGGCAGTGATGCACCAGATGATGATAACTTGGTTTTCTTTGCTCTGGGTAATGTTGTTGTTCATGCGGTGGAAACCGCTATTAAGTTGGACGACCCCGAGACCAAGACTAGTGCAAACACCAAGCATGGTGCAGACCACGCCCAGGATGTCGATGAAGTCACCAAGTGTACCAAAGATGTTGTCACCAAGAAGAGAATGGAAACATGATCTCATGGTCATGGGCATGCCTTTACAGTGGGATAAATATCCGAGGATGAGTCCAATGAGAGTATAGACCACCCATCCATGTACACCCCAGTGAAAAAGGGTTAGATTCAAGGCATCTTGTGCGCGCTGGTTATCTGAATACCTACGTGGAAAAATTTGCAAATTAGAAGATATCATTATTGAAGAAAACTTTTCATTTCATTTTATTAGTGCAGTACTAGCTTTTATTTAAAGCTATTTCAAAAAACGTTGAAGGGGTGTACAATGATAGGTAATTCTCGGTTTTCACTTTACGTCATAGGGTATCGTATTTCCAGTCGTCGGCCATATTGGTGTACAGACGGCTAATTTGCATATGTCAAATTGCAATGTTTTGGCTTAGGTTTTAGTATGTTTGAAGGTTGTAGCAAGGAATCTGACGAATTTGCTCAAGAAATATTAGAAAAACACGATGACAAAGATTGCCCACTTGTTCCTCTGTTATCGGAATACTCTAAAAAGCTAGAAAGTCGTGTAAAACGTCGCTATATAGAGAAAATTTCAGTGATTGGTATCGACCCGGCTACCCTGTGGAATGCGAAGTTGGATCCGGAATGTTTACCTCCTATTGAAGCTACGGATCTATTATCCTATTTGGTTTTGGATACCAGCTTTTATACAGCTAAGCAGTTCAAAGCCTTTAAGAGTTTGGAAGCGTATAATCAGATGGTTTCTGGTTTTATCACCAGCGTACAAGGGAAGGTTATCGCGGGAAAGTACGTGGTCTTAGCAAAGGTGCGACATTCCCAGCGTATGAATGACCCTCCAATCCCCATTTGGATTATTTCAAGTGAAGAAGGAACTGCTTTTTCGACCCACTGCATGGGATGTAAGGCAGGTTTAGCGGAAACGTGTTCCCATGTTGCAAGCGTGCTTTCTTATATCGAAGCATGGACACGAATCAACGGAAAACTAGAATGTACCCAAGTCAAATGCACGTGGCTTTTGCCGACCTATGTGAATGAAGTTCCCTACGCTAGAGCTCGGGATATCAATTTTAAATCATCTAAGAAGCTAAAAGCTGAGTTGGACTTTAAGATAGATGCCTGCGTTGGGGAGAAACAGTCAGAATCCAGCGCTCAAGCAAGGCCTTGCAAAACATCAAACGTTTTAAGACCACCAAATGAGGGTGAAATGAACGCTCAGCTGGAAAAGTTGAATGGTTTGAATGCAAAACCAGTCATCCTAAGTCTCTTTAAACCTTATTGTGATAGATTTATATCAAGAAGCCAACATGTTGCTACAATACCAGATTTATATGACCCTGGTTACCTCAACCTCAGCTATCCAGACCTGCTAAAAAAATGTTTCGAAGTCAACTTAAAGCTTGATGATAGAACACTACATGCCATTGAAGCAGACACAAGAAAGCAAAGCAAGGGTAACCTCTTCTACCGACATCGGGCTGGCCACATTGGTGCTTCAGTCAGTTGGTCTGTGGCACACAGTAATCCAACGCAGCCTTCACAGTCTTTGATAACGTCTCTCTGCTACCCCCACTTGTTTAAAGTCACCTCAAAAGCTGTTACCCATGGCAAGAAACATGAGGCATCTGCTGTTGAGGCATATGTTTCTCTTATGAAGCAGACTCACAAAGACTTTCAAGTTAGGTATTGTGAAATTATTGTGGATAAAGAACATCCCTGGTTGCATGCCACTCCTGACTTCATGCCTTCTTGTTCCTGTTGTGGAGATGTTTGTGGGGAGGTTAAATGTCCCTATGGAATTGAAAATGGTGATTTTAATTCCTACATCTCAAAGAAGACCTCCTGTCTTGAAAAGGTAAATGGTCAATTCAGGATGAAGAGAAACCACCAGTACTATTTCCAAGTCCAGCAGCAGCTGAATATAACTAAGATGAAGTACTGTGACTTTGTTGTCTTTGCCTTCAATGCTAGTAATCAACCAGTGTTTTATTATGAAAGGATATATCCTGATTGCATCCTGTGGGAATCACTACAACCAAAGCTGACCAACTTTTGGAGGATTTGCATTCTCCCAGAAGTTTTGGGTCGATGGTACACAAGAAAATGCCACATGCCAAGTCTAACACAAGTTTCAGTAGTTTGCAATGACAATTCTATTTGTTATTGTAGAAAAGCTACTGAAGAGGAAACCATCACCTGCTCCAACCCCAAGTGCCCTTTTATAAAGTTTCATTCGTCATGTCTGGGAATAAGTGAAATAAAAGTTGCCTTAGGAAATTGCAGGACGAAGAATGTTTGAGAGATCTAAAACGTACAAACGCACGTGCATAAGAGTATGCGACAAGATAAACGTCATACATGTAGCGTTACACTGTAATCAATTATCTATGTCGGGCTCTAAAATATCTAATGTAATTTCGTTTTTTCGTCCAATGTTACTCTATTACCTTGAAATAAAGCACGAAAGCATAAAATACTATTATTTTATAAAATAGTTGGAACTTTTGGATAGATTAACCATTCCAACTGGATCAAAATCGAGGTAGAAACGCTCCCCACAAGATACAGTACAAAAGGGCAAGAGAATCGCATATGACCACATTTAAACACAGTTACGTGTAGCTCATTTTCGATTGATGAAACAATTAATTCCAAAGAAATTCTACACACAAAAAAAATCGACTCCTGTACTGGTTGGTACAAACTCGAACTCGATTCCTAAATGGAACTTTTAAAAAACTCGAACTCGGGCCACATTGATCAAGTCCCGAGGATTTGGTATTGTCCTACCTGTCGTCTATTGCCAGAATTCAAAAGAAGTGCAAAAACCAGGAATGCAGCAGAGCAGGATACATGTAACAAAGCACTCAGCCTGGATAGCATCTGCATTTGTAAGTCCAATCCAAGATCAGATCAAAGGCTTCTTGAATGTCACAGTAAAGACTGTCCAAATGGAAAATTCTTTCATTTAGACTGCCTTAATTATAAAAGGATGCCAAACAACAGCAAGAGTACATGGATTTGCATCAGCTGCAAAGGAAAGCCCCACAAAGAAAATAAACCTAAAGCATCCCATGCCACCACCACACCACAAGCTGAATGTAATGGTTCTACGTCAACTTCTTCCAAACAATCTACCACTTGTACTTCTTTGAGTCCACAAGATCTTACTTGCAGTGATGACGATAACTGTGTTTATGATCTATCTGACATCAGTGATGATGACCAATTTGATGATCCATCTGACAGTGATGATGCTTTAGAGGTAACTAATGTTATTCAGGGAAACACTGATAAGACTGCCTCTTTGGGAAATTTAACCCAGACTGACTATGATACCATTGAATCCCCAACTGGATGGCTAGACTACACCATCGTTCAACAAGCCCACATTTTCCTGAAACAGGTAAATCCAATGATTGATGGTTTTCAAAGAACCACCTTGGGACCAGTAAGGAACTTTGATGTGACATCAAGCGAATTTGTGCAAATTCTTCATACAGGAAATCAGCATTGGGTATGTACAAGTTCTGTAGGCTGTTTACCTTGGCATAGTAAACTTGTATGACAGTTTATTTCATGACGTCATTGTACATGAAGTAGAACAACAAGTGAAAGATCTAATGGCAGACAAATTTGTAAGAATAGATATTGTACCAGTCCAGCAACAAAAAAACGGCAGTGATTGTGGTGTTTTCTCTATCGCATTTGCAACATGTATTGTGCATGGCCTCAACCCTGGTACAGCCAAATTTGATATACCACAAATGCGGCCACATTTATCAAGATGTTTAAAAACTGGAGTGATCACCCCATTTCCATAGAGTTGAACAGCTTTTATAAACTGGTATAAATTTTACATTTAAAATAATATTAACCAGAAGTGTAATAGTGTATACAAGTTTATTATTATCAAAATATAACGTAAGAGTACCCTACCACTAGGATATAAAGGAGCATTCAAAATTTGTCTAGAGGGGGGACTATGATGATTTTGAGGGGGTACCATTTTTCCCCTAAATGATTTTTTGGGAGGGGGGTAACAAAAATTTCCCCAGGAATAAAATAACTTTACCTTGATTGATTGACATCTTTTGAAGGGAAAAATAAAAAATTCATCATAGATCCCCTTCTGGATAAAATATGAACACTCCCTAAGGGTGATCAAGTCATCACCTAATATTTATTTAAGCATAAAAATGCTTAAAACATAATAACATGTTATTGTTTATTTTAATTGAGATATGAGATTATTTATTATTCACTCAATGATAATTATGCAATGGTGTGATTAATAATTGGAAACTATATAATCTTATGAAAATTTTATTAGTTATCAGCTGAGTTATTTTTCAACCTTTGATAAGCTTATTAGTCAGCCACCATCAATGGTGGAATGGTTGAATGTAACATTGTTATTACTGTGCATTCCTGACGATGGACACTTAGCTTGAAATTAATTTATTCAAGATCGAAGGAAGAACTCAGCATTGCTAATATCACATCAAGAATTAATAAAACGATTGTTATATTTTATATTTAAATTTTTTAAAGTGATACTATTTTATTAGCATTTGACTGAAAATGCTGTCATGAAGTACATCAGAACTACATAATGAAGAAGAAGGTAGAAAAAAATGCAGTTTGTAAGTAAACCATGTAGAGAGAAACTGAAATGAAAGCTCTGCTGAAATCTACAAATGGGGGCTATACATAACCATTTAATTTGAATTTTGATTTTAAAACTGCAAGTCCCTGTAATAATCCATTTACAATAAATACAGCATAGCCCCCTCCACTGTGGGTAATATCAAATAATTAGGTCTTGTTATTTCTATGATTTGTTTCTGTCAGCAGTGCAGGCACTAAAAGTGGGACAATTTTTAAGAGCAAAAAGAAAACAATGCATTCTCAATAATTGTAGAATGTAGGTTTGTGGAAGTGCCTTAAGCTTGGATCCATTTTTTTAACTAAAATATATTTTTATCAGGATTAACTTCAAGAGCATGATGTTCATCATTGCAGGGAGACTATGACAAAAATTGAATGCATTGTTTTTTTTTCTAAATTCTGATTGCTCATCACTGCCTGAGTGACCCCAGCTAGCTTCATTCCACATGAAAATAACTGAAATTGCCCAGTCAAATGGTACTATAGCAGGGCATAAATTAACCAGAGCAGAGCAAACCTTTATGATTCGATCAAGTGCTGGAATTCTATCTTCAGTAGGTCCATGAGGATTACTCATTAAAAAATCAGTTGGCAGTGTTCCCTGTAACATTGTATACTTGCTGCGCAAAAGACCAATGACTCTTTCCACATGGATGCGAACTTTGGAAATTCCCCTTGTGGTTTCAACATCAACAGGGTCAAGCTGCTCTTTGCCTTTGGTGAAAGCTGGAATTACCAGCTTTGCCCTCCTGAATGCCACACTATCATGTATCGTGATGCCCCGATCATCCATCACCATGTCACCAGGAACCAACTTGCTTAAAATCCCACAGTTCTCTGTCAAAAACTTATCTGAGGTTCTACCACCCCATGCCTCAGAAACAAATGAAATTGTGCCTTGTGGAGTTATTCCAATCAAGACTTTAATGGTGTTGTGATGTTTGTAGGAACTGAATGTTTGTGCTCTAGCAAGTAAGTTTGTAGGTTTCTCGATAAAAATCTCGAAACAGTCAATTATTACGGTCGTTTTAGTTCCAAAGCTGAACTTAAAACATTGTGGCATTGGTCGTATCAAGCTTTCACGGTCTGGCCAGTGGATAAATGGAGTTAATCGTATGTCCATAGTTGTCAACCAAGAATGAAATGTTCTAGATACTGTGGGCACTGAGATGTTGAACCTATAAGCTAGGTCTTGGTATGGCACATCCAATCTTAACTTTATCAAGACCATTACATATTCTTGAAAAGGACTCAGGGTTTGGGAGCGACGGGAAGCAAACGGTGACACGAGTTCAAACACAAAGTTCAGGATTTCATAGGAGGGAAGGCCAGTATAAAACAGTACTCTATCGTCGCTATTTCTGAAATAATCTTCGGTAAAATCGGTGACTTTCTCGCTTGACTTAAATAAATAATCAAATTCGTCTGTCTGTGAAGAGGCATCATAAAACTTAATCTTAGGCGTACGTGCCAACCCTTCGGTCTGAGTGCTCATCTCGGCAAAGCTTTTGACCTCAGTCTGCGATGATTTTTCGTTTTCATCAATGTATTGATCCGCGAACGACACATCAATTTCTTCTGTTGTCGAAGATGCAAAAGAGATAGTAGAGACTTGAGTCCCTTCATCATTCAACCGAAGTCTTTTCTCTTCGATCGTTGTTTTTGTGTCTTCAAGCTTCTTCTTTCTTCTAGCTTTGGCTCTCTCTGCTCGTTCCTGGACTACTTTCCCCTTGTCTTTGTTGTTACTTTTCGTGTGCCCAAGGTTGAGTGTAGGCACCCAATCAGCATTATATTTATCCCAGGGTTTTGCTGGACGTCCGGAGATAAAATGACGGCTACAAACACGGTCGTTTTTCAGGAATTGTTCCGTCAAGTCATCTCTGCTTATCGCCGCGATCCACTTCGTTCGACGCTTTATTGAAAGCTCTTCTGCCTCTTCACCGTGATTGCTATCAATTACTGGCACTGTGAAGAAGGAAACATCTTTATCTCGACCACTTCTTGCGTGGCAATCCACAAATAAGCACAGAACCATCTTAACTTTACTTCATACTACGAGCACCTCAAGTGTTTGTTTGTACACCACTATGGCGGATAGCAACGGTTGTCAAGGATTTGGTCACGTGAGTGAAAACCGAGAATAAGCAATAGGCGATAAGTGATAGGAGATCGTTCAAATCCACCGCGAAAAACAGGCTCGTGCGGTGCGGCCTATACTACTAAAGTACCACTCCTAAAACCGTTTATGTACTTTTATGAAAAAACAATTATGAGGAGTTGGAGAAACATGCATTTATTATAAGTTAAACACATCATGTTTTCAGCTTTCTCACCATTAATGTTTTTTATCATAATTCCATAAATGGGAAGTTAATATATTCAAGGCAATCAAAGATGGCGGTGCCTTTTGAGTCTCCCGCCAAATTTAGAAATGCTTGGTTAATACTACTTATTTTATTCATTGTAATGTCCTATAAAAGTCCTTTGGATATAACTGAAGAATCTTCATTACTTTTGGATGGCCCAGAATTTATTCGTGACAAGATATTTACACCAAAGTCTCGTCCGTTACTCCAAGAGCTATCGAGTAGCAATACAAGAAAGAAGAAGTATTTTGGAGCGAAGATAAGTCGTTATTCCAATAGTGATTCATGCTTTCAGCTCTTAAGAATCGCTAAAAGCGGTGATGTAGCCTTAAATCCTGGTCCACCTAAGAAGAATATTCAAACTGACGGACTACGTAAACCGAAATGTCAGCATTGCACACGAACCATTGCTAAGAATCATAGAACTGTCCAATGTAAAACGTGCGAGCTTTGGTTTCACATGAAGTGTGCAAGTATACTACCGAAGGACTATAAACCGTCCTTATCATGGATGTGCTCTAAATGTTTACTGAATGCTTTGCCATTTAACCTTAGTATAGCTTCTGATGATCTCGAAAATGATGTCCGGGTCTCGTCCAGTAACTCTAGTCCATCGAGACAAGTACCAAGTATCCTATTAGAACGAACGAAGAATCAAAGTGACCTTCTACTTGTGCATTTGAATATTAACAGCATTCAAAACAAGTTTGAAGAGCTGAAACTTCTTAACAAAGATCTAAAATCACAAATTATATTCCTTACTGAAACCAAGATAGATTCCACCTATTCTGACGATCAATTTGCTCTTCAAGGATATAACATCTACAGGAAGGATATAACATCTACAGGAAGGATAGAAAGAAGGGAGGTGGTGGTATCATGGCATACGTATCATTGTCAATAACACCTCAGTCCAGAGTCAAGATTCCGGGAAAATTCAACCTTATAGAAACTCTAGCAATAAAAATAAAAACACCAAGCAATAGGGACATTCTGGTTGTTGGCATCTATCGCCCTCCAAAAGTGGTAGGTAAAGATTACTACAATAAGCTGAAAGAAGAATTGAACACAATTGGTATGTGGCAACAATAGATCACGTGTCAAATTCCCCCATAGCAACAAGCCTCTGGCGGGCAAGCTTTCCAGACATTCCTTGACAACAACAAGAGTTTAAGTAGCGGAGCGTGACCTTTCCAGAACTATAGTGTCTGTTTTATCCTTATATTCTTTCTCAAAGCCGTTGATTTTCCAGAAGTACTTTGTTCAGATATTTTTCTATCTTGTGAACGTGTTTTAAACGTTTCAAATCAAAAACAGAAGGTTTTTTAGCGACTTGAAGACGAAGCGTCGAGGGTGAGACGCACGTGAAAATGGCGGATTTCACGGGTAAGTTGTTTACATGAGTTTTCTGTTATTCCAGAAACTAATGTTGATTATTTCATAGAAATACTTAAACTATATCATACGAGTTTATTTTCGGACTCTTAACTATGGTTTTGCTAAACATCGCCGAGTTTAAGCCATTTTAAGTCCCAACAAACTACTTCTTGTGCTTGTTACATTCTCGGCGTAGCTAGAGGTGTTATATCAGTGATACACCGGATAGCCAAGATCTACAGTATATATGAGGCAGTTCTTTTTTTAACATGGATATGCAAAGAGCATATTTTAATTTTGTTTCAATATTTATTGCGTTTTAGCTGAGTATATGACGTACGAGACCTCGAATACGGACCATGGAAGCACTGAGTCCAAGACACGATTTCACTGCAGTGTTCCTTTGTGTAATGGGGATTCGCGCTACAACCCAGCACTTTCTTTTCATCGATTCCCTAAAGACGCAACACTAAGAAGTGCCTGGATTACAAAAGTAAGGCGAGACGAAGGACCCTATTTCAAGGTAAATATGAAAAATTGAATGGTCTTTGCTTTCTTCAGTAAGATAATAATAGTTTTGGTCTCTTTTCAGATAACACACAGCACGAGGGTTTGCTCGAAACATTTCTTAGACAGTGGTTACCGTCCCCCAAACAACTCAGGAAAAAGACTTCTCAAACCTGGCGTCGTTCCTACAATGTTCGACTGGTCTGGTAAAACCACTCAAAGGAGAAAATTGATACGACAAGTTGACAGGTATATATATTTATATATAAAAAAGGAAATGTGCCTAATTTACTGTTGTGAAAAATCCAACAAATAAATTGTATGGATATGACTGTTATGAGGGGAAATAATGATAATTCATTCAGAGTGCTGTCTTTGCCATTAATTTTACTTATTACTTCTGTTTTAGTGGGACTCAGACTGACGAGAGTGAGGATGAGAATGATAATAATGTACCTGAGCCCTGTCCTGATTCTGAAGCAGCACCACAGCCTGAAAGAACTCCTGTTGAAGCAGAAACAGAGGCCCTGAGAGCAGCATATGGTGCAGCTCAAGTTGAAATAGAAGCCATCAGAGCCCAAGTTGCAGCCTTAAAATTGCACAAGTTTGGTATAGAAAGATTTTCCTCTGATGATGACCTCATAAAGTTTTACACTGGTTTTGCTACCTATAATCATTTTTACAGTTTTTATGATTTTGTCGCACCTTCTGCTCAGTACATGAAGTATGTTTATTCTGCTGGTATTCAAAAAAGCAGGCCTTCAGCTCGCAC
Organism: Actinia tenebrosa; assembly: GCF_029948245.1. Lineage (NCBI taxonomy): Eukaryota > Metazoa > Cnidaria > Anthozoa > Actiniaria > Actiniidae > Actinia > Actinia tenebrosa. The sequence continues at coordinate 4,601,432 of NW_028292572.1, read as the reverse complement.
TATGATTTTGATTGATGAGTTGTTTTTGTTTTTAGTTAGAATAAGACTAGGTTTGTTTGACCAAGATTTGGCCGATAGATTTCTTATTAGCACATCATCTGTTAGTAGAAAAGTGACCACTTGGTCTAATTATTTATATTTTATCCTTGGCACCCAGCCAGTTTGGATGTCCAGGGAGGCAATAGATGAGTACATGCCACAGTCTTTTAAGGACATGTACCCAACCACCAGAGTTCTTTTAGATTGTACTGAGTTGTATGTTCAGACCCCTTCCTCACTTTTGCTACAGTCACAGTTATATTCTTCTTACAAAAGTAACACCACTCTAAAGGGTCTGATTGGAATAGCACCTCATGGTGCTATTACCTTTGTATCTTCTCTGCACACAGGGTCTATTTCAGACAAGGAAATTACACGATGATCAGGTATACTAGATTTATTGGAAGATAATGACTCGGTAATGGCCGACAAAGGCTTTGACATAGAAGACATTTTATTAAAAATGAAAGTCAAGCTAAATCTCCCCCCATACCTTCAAAGCAAAGGCCAGTTTTCCATTCGTGAAGCCCAACAAACAAAGTCAATTGCTAAATTACGAATTCATGTGGAAAGGGCAATACGTAGAATTAAGGAGTACCACATATTTGATTCTGACATTCCATTGAACATGCTTGGTACAATCAATCAGGTTTATACCGTTATTTGCCTATTGACCAACTTCCAAGGTCCACTCAGTAAGAGACAAAAACAACACCTAATAATATAATATATACTACTCATACTTATCAGTAATGGAATTGTGAATGTAATTACCAAACAAGTAACAGAACAACAATAAATATTTCTTAGTGTCACCATATTCTTTCATGTAAGTTTATATAATAATTTTAAATTCTTCAGAACTGCAGCTGTATTTATTTTAGAAAATAATTAAAATAAAAAAGATCAACTTTATCTTTACTTTGCTCAAAACATCCTTCATCAAAGACAATTCTTTCACAATGAAATACTGATTCATTGATGAAACTAAAAAAATCACACCATGGTAGCCCTGTTAATGCCAGCTGACACTGTACCTGGTAGTAGTAATAATGTGCTCGTTTGAGCTGTAGATTACCATTTTGTCCAACAGTCATATACTGTACAGAACTGAAGTCAGTTGTACCCTCTTTATCGACTTTGACTTCAAGAAGACCGAAAGGCATGTCATCTTGTTCCTCTGCATCCATGTCATACACCTTTCGGTCTGGGGTACATCCAAGCCAGGGGCATGCAGGGTTTATGACCAGTCCTGATGGATACAAATTCACTTTTCCATCCTTAGCAGTGCTTGCATATAATGAGGCAGCAGTGGCCTCCATGTCTATACCACGCTGCATATCTGCAGTCACAACCCTTCTCGAAGGATTCATTTGTTTTACAAGATTTTCAAAACCTGACAATCGTTTTGCTAAAAGTCCAAACTTACTTGCAGTTATGCGTTTCTCTCTCAAAGAGAACCAAAGTTGACTATCAAATTGTGATAGAGTTGCATTCTCCAGCTCAACAGCTTTATCATGAGATATGATGAGAGAATCTAAGCTTGCCTGTTTCTCTTGTGGTAAACAGATGCTGACTTTGTTTTTAATCCTATCTACAGCGCTCTCCAAAGGCAATGCTGGAAACTCTGTGCATGAAAAGTCATTAATTACATACTCTTGAGAGAGCTTTTGTTGATATGCAAGAACTGAATTTCTAGGGACATTTCCAAACTTAGATGGTACCATTTCAATCAGGACTGGTATGCCCTATACTACTCTTCTATCTTTGGTGCCTGGGTGAACATCAGTGGCTGAGGATCTAGGTTCATTAACTTTTCCCTTTCCATTATGGGGTACATTTCAGCAGGCGAGTACAATGTGCTCTTGATAAATCTGGAGTAGTTTGCCCCAAACCGTGGCTTCTTCACCCAAAGTTCCTGGATGGCTTTATTTGCTATCTTTTTTTCTCTTGGAACGCTCCATCTTTGTGGCAGGCTAGTGCAGGTAAGATCATCAGGTATTGACTTCAGACCAAGTTGCTTGCAGTGGGATATATAAAAAAGCAATCCAATGACATGATGGCAGAATCCTCCTGTACCAGCAACACAGGAACATCTACCTTTTATTGCTTTAGTAGCAAGGTTGATATCTGATTCCAGTGTGTGAGGTGCCTCTGACTTTTTCATGGACCTGTAGCATCTGCATGTCACTTTTGCAATATTTGGAGAGTAAGCCACTAGAAAACAATAAAGAACAATAAGCCACTAGAAAACAATAAAGAACAAAATAAAGAACAATAAGGCTTACAATATTATGCGAATAGTTTTGAAAAATATCTAGACGTCAGCGAACACGAAACATCTAATAAAAGTCAATCGAAAATTACCTTTGACTTCGTGCAGATAGCCAGGCTCAGCGAAGAACTTATAGGCTTTAGAAGTGTTGTCACAGCCAGATTCCTTTTTAGAATACGCCTCTATTTCCCTAAAAGTGATCAGAGGAATGCCTGACAGATCACTAGATGCCACTACGAAAAAGAAAAATTCATTTCAATGAGTCATAGTATGTTCCAACAAGAGTGATGGCGATCTCAACTACACAAGCACAAGAGGTAGTTTGTTGGGACTTAAAACCTTCTGTTTTTGATTTGAAACGTTTAAAACACGTTCACAAGATAGAAAAATATCTGAACAAAGTACTTCTGGAAAATCAACGGCTTTGAGAAAGAATATAAGGATAAAACAGACACTATAGTTCTGGAAAGGTCACGCTCCGCTACTTAAACTCTTGTTGTTGTCAAGGAATGTCTGGAAAGCTTGCCCGCCAGAGGCTTGTTGCTATGGGGGAATTTGACACGTGATCTATTGTTGCAAAAGGCCTATTGTAGCTCTGTTGCCATTACTGGTGATATTAACCTTGATAGACTCAAACCTTTGGAGAAAGAGGGTAAAATTCTCATTGATCTAGAAGATGTATTTAACTTAAATTGTCTCATTAGTGAACCAACTCGAGTTACAAATACTACAGCATCGTTATTGGACGTCATCCTAACTAATGATAATGAACTTTTTAAGGACAGTGGGGTTTTAAAACCAGAGATAAGCGATCATCATATGGTTTACGGTTTAATGAACGAAAAAGTTTATTATAGAAGAAAAGTTGTCACCTTTAGAAGTACAAAGAATGTGAATATAAATGAGTTTCTAGAAGAGCTGAAAAATGCCCCGTGAGATGTTATGGATACCTTTGACACTCTTGATGATGCATTTGATTATTGGAAGGTTTTGTTTAACTCGATAGTTGACAAACATATGCCATTGAAGAAAATGAGATTTAGAGAAAAGGACGTACCATATATGACACCTGAATGGAAACCAAACCTCGCAAGTTCTTCCAAACGTTTAAGCCATTTATGAACAACAAAGGCAAAAGTCAAGGACAAAGCGCGAGTTGTATTAAAAATGATGCAGACGGATCCATTGAATCTGATAAAACCAATGTAGCGAACATCTTGGCAGATTATTTTTCAACTATGGCCAACGACATAGGAGGTCCAAATGCTAACGATCTTACGGAACAAGACCTTACTAATCATCCAAGTATTGGAAGTATAGTACTCTCAAGTAAAACTACCTGGAGTGGATTCCAATTTGAGACAGTAAACACCGATGAAGTCAAGTCTAGCATTGGGAAGTTGAACACAAGGAAAGCGTGTGGCAACGATGACATAACTTCTATGATACTGAAATCCGCAGCTAACGGAATAGCAGCACCGTTGACCAAACTTTATAACAAAAGCATACAGCAAGGGATATGGCCTGATTCATGGAAAAAAGGAATATGGTGTCCTGTCTTTAAAAAGGATGATCCGCTAGACAAGAAGAATTATCAAAATCGCCCCATTACATTACTTAATACGGTAGACAAAATCTACGAGAGTTTGTTAAGTAGTCAAGTCAACAAACACTTTGAGTCTGTATTAGACCTTTTGCATATAAGACACGTGTCCGTTGTACCAAGACGTCCCACTTATCAAGCACCGTGATAAGATAATGAGGGTTCTAAAAGCATCATTATCACCCTATGAATACATGCCAATAGAGCGAATTCGTATATCACACTTTAGCATGCTAATGAGGTCTGCTAATATTCAAAATTGAATTTGACCAAAGAAAAAAAGGAAACGGTGGTGGCATATCTTTGATAGATAAATAACAATGGTGACTGTGGTCACTCAAACTTTCCAGTACGAGAAGGACACCAAAAAGTCGAAGATTGATAGCGTCCTGGACATGCTTCCAGGCATGATGGACAGCGTCAAATCAGCCGCGACGCCCATAAGTAAGCTGTCGCCAAGTGGCCAAATCTTTCAGATTCTGAATAAGGTATCAGTAGACCTTACTAGTTTCTATTTCCTCTCGGTAAAATTTTGGAATATTATTCCATTTTTTAGCTTAAAATCCTGGTCATCTACATACTTAGGCTGGTTTCAAGACTAGTCTTTTTATTGAAACCACTGTTCTATTGATAAAGGTCTACCGATAACTTTATACATGTTTCATTTGTTTTTTCGTTTTTCTATTTTTAAGATTTCTTTTCGAACGATATTTTATAGATACAGTTGGCGTATAAAAGACACTTAGTCGAGTATAATTTAAATGAAACTGGACCATAAAGGAAGCTAAAATCGTGCATGTATTGCGTAAGAAAAATTAAAAGCAAAAGAAATTTTGATATTTTGTTACGAAGACACCAATGTTTAAAACAAAGATCTAGTAGAGTATTTCCATCATATCCGTAAAACTTTTCGTAAGGATTTTCACAAATGAGCTCGAGCTAGATAAAATGTAAATAACAATGTAAATACCATAAGATTTCCTATAGTATTGGCGACCATTAGCATTCCATTCAACACAAATTAATGGTAAATGAAGAGACAAATTAACAACAATGAATTGGAGGCACTTACAAATACACAAAACTTTCTTTATAACAAGCATCCGACCTTTTTGTTTCATGCTTTGCCCCTGGACACCCCATAATGCATTGCGATTGAAGGTGATCGCCTTATCGCAAAAATGCAGGTTGTAAATGGTATTTGGGTATCATTTCACATTCATCTTGCAAATTCATATCCCAAAAACGTCTCTCGCGATGAATAAACCTTTCCCCAATTCGCTTGAAATGGAGGCGGTCCTTGATTCTTTTCTTTATCAAGGCCAGCCTCGACTTGAAACCATTTTGTGTTCGGGAAAGATCTATTGAATGCTAATCGACTCCATAACTGTAAAAACAGTCTTTTACGAGTTCCCCTTAACACAATGGCCGCAGTATCGTTGAAGTAGTCCATATTGTTTTTAATGATTGTTTCTGATAAATGAAACACGAAATACAAAACACATATTTTTCAGCGTGGGTATAAACTGAAGCAAAATTATGGCAGAAATGGAACATTAGAGCCGACATGAAGACCGCTAGTAAGAGGAATATACTCATTTCCACGTGCCTGAATAACAATGACAGGGTATAAGTGAGACATTTCGGGACACGGGACACATGTCTTATATGCAAAAGGTCTATTGGATCCATCTCTATCTGCGCATCGCAAGCGGCATAGTTGTGAAACTACACTAATTAGACTAACTGAAGAATGGAGAATGGCGCTTGATAGAAAGGAATGTATAGGTCTATTGTCAACAGATATGACAAAAGCCTTTGACTCTCTTCATCCATCACTGATGCTCAATAAGTTGAAAGCCTACAAGTTCTCTGATAGATCCTTGGAATTGATAAGATCCTATTTTCAAAATAGACGGAACAGAGTCAAACTGCAAGATACCTACAGTGAGTGGAAAACAGCAATCAGAGGCTGTCCTCAGGGATCTTCCTTTGGCCCGCTATTCACCTTTGTCATAATGGCAGATAATGGCATATAAAATGATCGGAGACTGGTGACTAGTCACACGAAAACGAGGCGAGAAAGGCCTAGCTTCATAACTATGATGGCGTCCAGCACGAGTAATACTACAAACTTTACTGATATTTTAACCGAAAACGATATTCCTGGGGCTTCCCTCGAGGGAAGAAATATAACTGAATTAAAGATTGCCGATCTGAGATTTTGATTGAAGTGTCGAGGAGATCCAGCAAAAGGTTTGAAAACAAAAGCGGAGCTTCTTAAGAGGTACGTAGCAGCTTGAAAGTTTTGACAAACATGCAAGTTTCGTAAATGATGCGTGGCCAAATTCTAAAAAAAAAACTTAAATTTATCTATGTTCAGGGTCGAGGAATATATCAAGAACGGTAAAGATAAGGACATTGTCGATCCTGATCCCAATAGATTATATTTAAGACGGAAACAACACCGCTTAAAGCATGTTGTGAACGAAGACGAAGCTGAAAGACGCGTCCTTGTGAAATTCCCTGAAAATAATTGGGGAACTTGTCTCCAAAAAATGCCAATGTTCACCCGAGCAGAGATGAACAACCACGTTACCAGGTCAGGCAAGAACATCGCAAACAAAAAATGTAACAGTGTTCCCACTAGCTTCAGAAAAGCGAAAACTTTCTTGGAGGACGAATACCTTCATAGCATCGAAACAAATGATGATCAGCGATGTTTTTATGTGAAATCTAAATGCTGTCAAAGTTTTAGAAAGAATGATCCTCCACATGACCTAAAAGTGGCGCTCTGTATCCTTACTGGTGATGTCTTAAAGGCCTTGTGTTCGTGTGTAGCTGGTACAGTAGGATACTGCAACCACATACTCGCTCTGATGTTAAAATTATGCAAATTTGTTGTGCATGATTGCAAATCCACTCGAGATTTGTGCCATGAAAGTGACCAAACTCCCACACTGGCATGCACATCAGAGCTTCAAAAGTGGCATAAAAAAGGTGGAGGATCCAATATAGTACCAGAACCGATTATGAATATCCAAGTTAAGAAGACGAAAGTGGAAGACAGGGAAACTAACAGCAAAAGAGGAGGAATAAAATCACTACTATTTGAAGCAAGGGTAAATCCCATTCCCAATCAAGACAAAGAAAACAAACTGAAAATGAGGTTAAAAGAACTACTTCCAGACATGGGCTTTTCTCAAATGGCTGGTGACAGACAGAACAATAATTTAGTGGACACGCAAAATGGGAAATGCCCTGCTGGTTCCATTCTTTCTTACCAGTTGTCATTTACAGAATCTAACTTCTCAGCACATGTAGACATAAGCGCCATACCCCATGTTATCTCCGATACACAGCAGCAAAATATTGATAGCTATCCCCGGTTTCCATTGGTAAAAGAGCACCCTATGAATGCCCCAGATTTAAATGACACTGAACAATCACTTCTTGACTTTCTTTTTGTGGATGAAGATGAGATATCTCATATTGAACAAATTACAAAAAACCAGGCAGAATGTGATGAATGGAAAAGACAAAGAAAGTACCGCTTTACAGCCTCCTCCTTTGATTTGATAAGGAGACGTAAAAGGAACCATGACACTTTTGCTAAGAACATTATACATCCCCCAGCACTGACCAACAAGTACGTTGAACATGGAAAAAAGTTTGAGCCAGTAGCCCTGATGGAATATCAGACATTAATGAAATTAAAGAAAATGCCTGTCACTGTTATTCCTTCAGGATTTGTTGTATCAAAATCACATCCTGTTCTTGGTGCCTCTCCTGATGGAAAAATTGTTGACACTGGATGTTCTGACTGTTTTGGGCTGGCTGAGGTGAAATGTCCTTGGACTAAAGCAAGTGTGACACCTTTAGATGCCTGTTCGGATCCGAAATTTTTCATGGAGAAAACTGGTGAGAACATTTGCAAACTTAAAACAAATCATGCGTACTATGCACAGGTACAAGGGCAGATGGAAATAACTGGAGCCCAATGGTGTGATTTTATTGTCTACACGAAGAAGGGTATTTACATTCAGAGAGTGCCTTTTGATGTAGAATTCTGGGAAAAACTTAGAGATGAACTGACTGCATACTATTTTCAACATTTCATCAAGTATGCAGCTGAAGATTTTAACTCCAGGACAACTACTGAAGCTGGCAAACAAGACTAGTTATGTGTGTTTTATAGTATATGATGTCTTTTTATTATTAAATTCCAACATTCTTATAAATGTCTTTACTAATAAATAGTTCAAAATAGTTTTTTTTTTAAATGTAAATATAAACTTGAACAAGATTATAGATATCTAATAGACAGCCTTGCAGCCCATCAGAATGCAGCTGAATTTGGGAGGGCAAAACAATAGGTTCCAATTCGCAGGAGATTGAAACCCTTTTGTTTTGCCCTCCAAATTGATCAACAAATAAATAATTTTCACTTTAAGTATTTACTAGGATCATAGAAAGTATGCATTGTGGTGACATAATTCATGATCATAATTCAGATTTGTAACTAAACTATATGATGATAATCTTAAAATTTTAATTGGATTGATTGAATAGAGTAATGGTACTGAACTCACTGTGAAACAAAATCTAATACTCAATGTAGAGCTGTATAAGTCAAATGACAGATGTGTTGAGCATCACAGTGAATGAGCGATCTAAGCGAACGCTGTTAAGAAAGACGTGAAAAATGATTTCAAGCTTCAACGGGAATCGAACCCATGACCTCCGCGATGCCGGTGCGATGCTCTACCAACTGAGCTATGAAGCCAACCTGTTGGCGAGCGGTCATCCTTGTTGCGGTCATGACCGCTCGCCAACAGGTTGGCTTCATAGCTCAGTTGAAGCTTGAAATCATTTTTCACGTCTTTCTTAATAGCGTTCGCTTAGATCGCTCATTCACTGTGATGGTCAACACATCTGTCATTATTTCACCACAGTTCAACCCATTCAATATTCATAAGACAAATATTTATTTCACGGAATAAGCACCATCACTCTAAATCTATATGGTTCAATAAAGATAATAAACCTTTATTTAAATACATGTAGGGTAGCCCCATTCAGTGCGTATATAACATACTGATTTTAATGGAGGCCCTGAATTAATAAATTAAGTGTATTTTTAAAAATGCAATATTATAAAAACTATAGAAAAAAATACTAAAATAGTTTCTTAAGAGCTGCAGGATTTTGAATTAATAAATTGTTTAATGTACATCATGAAAATGTAGTTATTTCATTCCAAAGTGTCCTTGCAGGTGTCAATACGTGCTGATTATGCAAGTATTAAGCTGAAATTATACTAGATTGTGCATTACAGAGAAGAGCACATATTGCCCACATCTGATTGACAAGCCCCAACTGGTTCAGAGGAATTACCCCATCCCATATATGAAAATTTTTGATTTTGTTAATAACCCTTTCAACATGAATCCTTAAGCTAGCAATTTCCTGTGTTCGAATCACATCTTCCGCTGCCATTTGGCTAGAACCACCAAGGAAAGGGGGAAGGTTTAAGGTTACTTCTAAAGGTAACAGGTCCTCAACTGTAAACCCTTTGTCAGCCATTATTGAATCTTTGTCATTGAAGGGCAAATCTAAAAGACCACTACGAAAAACAATTTCCCTATCAGAAATTGATCCTGTGTACAGGGAACTTACAAAAGTCACAGCACCACGAGGGGAGATTCCAATTAAACCTTTGAGGGTTGTATGTTGTTTGTAGCTACTAAAAAGTTCCCCATTCAGTTGAAGGCTGCTGGGCATTTGACACCTTACTTCAGTGCAGTCAATAATAACTCTCGTTGATTGGTATTTTCCTTTAAAATCCTCTGGCATTGTATCATCTATTATCTCTCTCGAAGGCCAAATGTTAATTTGACCAAGCTTCAGGTACATAAAATTTATCCATGATATAAGTATCCGACTTACTGTTGATGTAGATACATGGAATAGGTGACCAATATGCTCTTCAGCAAAACCTTGTCTCAATCGACATATGGCAAGAAAATATTCATCAATTGGTCTTAGAAGTCTTGATCTTCCGCTCTTGTTTTCGTTGATTTCCTCCTCTTGATCATACACATTTGGTGAAACATCAGAAGTCGTGCTTGTATAGTATCTGATATTTTCTCCTTTATCACCAGGGTCTAGGTATGTAAATGTTTCCATAAAAACGTCGTAGTTAGGAAACCCCGTGTAAAATGCTATCGAAGATTGTTTGTGACTGAATCTTTCCACCGAAAAAAGCTTACTTTTCAGAACATCTTTTTGCTTTGAAATGTGCTCTATCTCAGTTTCCAGCTGTTTGATTTGTGTGTCGTAGTCTTTTGCCAATTTCAACACATCCTCAAAATCAGTCTGGGTTTCAAAATCTCTCACTTCAACAAAGTTCGTCTGTGTTTCAACTTCTCTCGTCTTTTCAAAGTCTTCTTTTACGCTCTCTATCGTTTCTATATTGGCAGATTCTACAAAGATATTATCCCTGTCTTCCCCAGCGTTATTTGAAGCACTGCACGAAGGAAAATTGAGAGATCTTAACGATGGTGGTTTACGTTTTCTTGGTGAGGTACACCAGGGAAACACCGAAGGCACCACTCCGGGTTTCAAGCATATCTTGCCAGCAAGTGTTCTCTTAAGGTCTTCCTCCTTGAAATGCCTTGAACAAACTTTCGTTGAAGAAACTATTTGAAAAGATTTACCTTCTTCCCGACGGATAGCGTGAACCCAAAGCTTTCTGATATTATTGTCTTTGGGGAAGATAAAGTAAGAGATCTTACCGTCATTGTCATCTCGATAGCCTTTCTTGGTGCAGAACGGAACACAACAGTGAGTTGGCATTGTACATGTTTGAATTATACTTTGAAATTGAAGTTATAACATTAAAAAAGTATTTCAAAATAATAAAATCGCTCAAAAAACGTTCACAAGTACCGGAATATCGCCTTCATGTGTGTAATGTTTACAAAATGAGGCCTTTGTGGCCTCGACTCCGTGCCCTAGTCACCAGTCTCAAATCAGCCGCCGCCATTATGACAAAGGTGTATTATGGAACTTATTTCAAAACGACATGGCATATATAGTTAAAAGAGCCAACCTTTCAAGCTATGCGGATGATCACCAAATATATACCTCAGGAAATTCTATTGACAATATACAAAGAACACTTAATGAAGAAGGACAAATTATATCTAAATGGTATAATGAGAACTTGCTGCAAGGAAATTATGAAAAGTATAATGCTATGCTAATTGGGGATAAAACTAAAACTAACTTAACATTAAATATAGATGGGGTTGATATCAATTCCATAAGGGAATTGAAGTTATTAGGTGTCACTCTAGATGACGGTCTAAAGTTTAGTGCTCATATAAGCATTACTTGTAAGAAGGCGGGAATGAAGATTGGAATACTTTCACGATTAAGATATCTAATACCAACACAAGCCAAGCTATCACTATATTTATCTGCCATTTTACCTTACTTAACATATTGTCATGTTGTTTGGCATTTTGGGAAGGCTACAGACTGTAAGAAATTAGAGCGGGTACAAGAAAGGGCGTTGAGAGCAGTCTTTAATGATCATAATGCAAATTATAATGAACTACTTAAATGGGCCAAATTGCCAACTTTGCTTAATAGGCGTCTACAGGACATTTTAATTTTAATGTACAAGGTGAAGAACAAATATGTTCCTGATTATGTAGATAATATTTTTCAGAGTCAATCAAATAAGTATAATTTACGTCATTCTGATTTTTCTATTCCAAGTTTAAGAACAGTTAGATATGGTAAGCATTCAATCAGATATTTAGGTCCATATTTATGGAGTAAGATTAGTAAGGACTTACGGAACAAACCCAGCACAAATGCCTTTCGAATTGCTATAAGAACAGTTGATGTCTCGGGATTGTTGGATGGATCCTGCAAGTGTATAGCATGCTCAACCTAGAGACTTATGGTTGAGCATGTTGTTCACTTGGTTGTTTAGTTTCATCTTATCCATCCAGAAATCTATCGAGAGATTGTCTGTTCTCTACTGAAGTTACATTTTAATTACATGAGAATTGGGGTTGGGCTTGGATCTTGGGATATGAGTAGGGTAGGGAAAATTTTAGATAGTACTTAATTTTAATCACTATTTACATATTTATATATCTTAGAATACATATATTCTTAAATATTTGTATTTTATTTATTTATTTAGTTTTTGTATTAATTTATTTGGTTCTTTTATAGTGTCCTCAATTACCTTATATCTTAGCTAAATAACTTGACACTTTTAATAAAGTCTATCTATCTATCTATCTATCTATCTATCTATCTATCTATCTATCTATCTATCTATCTATCTATCTATCTATCTATCTATCTATCTATCTATCTATCTATCTATCTATCTATCTATCTATCTATCTATCTATCTATCTATCTATCTATCTATCTATCTATCTATCTATCTATCTATCTATCTATCTATCTATCTATCGGTCATTCCAAGATGCAAGAATAGCTGGACTGACTTGTATTTGTAATTGTTATTCTTGCCAATAACACAGATGTTGTCGTTGAAATATGTAGTGGTTTTTGTATTCCACGAAACACCCTTTATATGTTTTTTGAAATAGCTGTATCGAAAAGTATAGGACATGCTACTTTATTACCGTTGTGCTTAAAGTGCCTATCAATCTTAGCCAATTGCTGTTTTTCCTAAAACTATACCTTATAATTAAAGGTTTTTCATTTAAAAAAAGTCATTTCGATATTTTGCTTTATTTAAAATCCCAATCGAAATCACTGTCTTCTTACTCAAAAACGCGCAAAAAGAGGACTGGGCACTAATAAGACCCGTGACGTCGACCCGGTATCACACATCGGCGCGTCTGTATGATTACAGTGATTGTCTTTATAACTTCTCTACGCGACCTCTATTTTTCTTGGAAAAAAAACTTTTCCTTTCAAATTCTTTTTAAAATGTCGAATGCAGAAACCGATTCTTCATGTAGTAACGATTCGGATGATTCTGAGACCGATTATTTACCTGAGTACCTGTTGGAAGTTGAAGGTCAACAAGACGATCTTGAACAACAAGACACTTCTGCGTCAACAAGGAAAGGGCTAACAGCTGTCGATTATTGCGATGTTTTTCAACCATATACCGATGAGCCGATTGCAAGCGAGGAATGGCTTGAAGAATATAGAAGTCAGCAAGAAATTCAACAAGAATTTGAACGTAAACTGCAGAGTCGATCTGATGAAATGGAAGATGTAAAGTTGTGGTAAGTGTGCGAGTTTGATCACGAACTCACGATGTTCACCTAATAATATTTCAGTTCGATAGCTTAGTTTTATCTCATCTCATTAGGTGCAAGTGTGGAAATTGCCAAACCGAGTATCTTCAAAATCCAAACGAATACCAGTGCTGTCTGGAAATCGAAGAATGTGTTGAATCGCTTTCTAGCGACATAGTTCGAGAAGAATGTCTTGAAATTCCAGACTGCATCACTCTTCATCCTGGTTTTGAGCAAGTTTGCCTCTCTAAATGGAGTTTAAGATTAGCCGCCGACAAATACAAGACAAAAGTTAAAAGTAGATACAGTCAGACTGGATCAGAGGAAAGGTAACGTATATAATATTATAGCACAATACACTACAACTCGATTCTCTCAAAACTTGTATAAGTTCTTATTTCAATGTCTCCAGATGAGAGATCTTAGTAGATCTTAAGTATGATCTCTTATCTAGGGACCTTGAAATGAAAAATTTTCTTAGTTTGGAGAGATTTGAGTTTTGGGGTGGCACAACATTACATTTATAAATCCGATTTACAAGCCCACTTAAGGCATACAGTATTGTCTTTATTTCGTTGTTACGTGTATAAGTGTTTGACTGGGAACTTAACACGAAGCAAAAGTTAAAATATACCATTATTTTTTCTTCCTACTTGGTTGTAAGCCCTATCAGTTATAAACCGATATTTGGAAGGAAAAAACACTTACGAATGAGGGCTTATTAGCTGGGATTTTTAAGTTTCCCCAAGTTATAGTTTTGAATTTTTTTTTCATCAGGTTCCTGCGTAGTATTGCATATAGGGAATTCACACGCCTTGTCCATGGTTACTTGGGTGGAAGAAGAATACCTTTGCCAGCTTGTGCATATAACAAAATTAGAGAAAAATTTAATGACAATGAATACATTGGATTTGAAGTTGAGGAGAATGATGAATAAATATTTCATGTCAATTATAATCATCTCTATCATTGAGATAATAGTATACTAGGACAGAAACACTAATATGTGAAAAAGATATTGTAGCAAAAAATCAGTGCAAGTATCTTTCTTTCATTTTTATCATTTCTATTTGACACTAATTCGTAAGAACTGTATAGTACTGTATAAGGTTAGTGTTAAAAAATTGGTTTCAATATATACAAGTTTATTTCAATACAGTAAGTCATTAATAGATAGTTATCGAGCACTTGAAACATATGAGATGTATTGAATCTACCCATAATCATTGTTGGTCTCAACTTTGACTAACTTTATTGAATGATTTAAAAACTTTACTAGTTAACATTTTTCTGATTTCTAGGGCAATCTGTTACATATTTATGTCCTTTCATTGGGTTTTTGCAGACTGAACACTGTGTGGTCTTAGTTGGCCTTGGAATTTCTGTCTCTGAAACTGAAATAACAAATAAAGTATAATATTCAATAGGGTCAACATTCAAAAAGCTATAGACTGTGATGCATAACAAAGATACCTGATGCTGTAGGGGGAACATCAACAACTTTCATCTCTTTCCTCTGTTCCCTAATTTGAATTGCCACTGCCTTGTCCTGCTTTTCAAGCATGGTGTTCATTGGTTTAGGGGTCATGTTTTTCAGTTCCTCAATAGCAGTTGCTAACTGGCCATCTTGGTGTGCCACGAGAAAAGACTGGTAGATATCCTCTACATATTCTGTTATTTGAAAATTAAAGACAAAAACTACAGTTACTATATTATTTTACTAATATGATTCTCCATAGAAGCATATACATCTGTACCTCACTATGATATGTAAGATAAGATAAAATAACTAACCAAAATGTGGTTTTACTCTGACATCACGCACAGTCGCTTCCCCATTTTTGAATTTGGGCCAGATTACTTTTACTTGATCTGACCCATCTGGTCTCTTCCTGATGTCACGCTGCAAGTTCAAATTAAAGTGCAAGGCCGCAATGGTATGCCTTAAAAGTAAAAGGATAAAAGATACAGTTACTACAAGCCTGACACTAACTTAAAGTTATTTCTTTCCACTTATTGCATTTTATGCACCTTGACCTTACATATATACCTATTTCGAAAAAGGTTTTTTAGTCATTCCAAGACCAGCTGGAATGAATTGTGTTTCTGCTTCTTATACGCATGAAGATCACAAAGTTTCCAGTGTCGTTTGTATTCAAAAAAACTTGTGATAGCCTAAATTTTTGCATCAGGTTGAATGCCCATAATTTCTTAGGCTCTAATACCTGTTTTTGAAATAGGTGTATATATC
The DNA here is from genome assembly GCF_029948245.1 of Actinia tenebrosa. Taxonomy (NCBI): domain Eukaryota; kingdom Metazoa; phylum Cnidaria; class Anthozoa; order Actiniaria; family Actiniidae; genus Actinia; species Actinia tenebrosa. The sequence goes on along the minus strand of NW_028292572.1, from coordinate 4,585,956 downwards.
CTTGCAATTTACGTACCTGCAATACATTCCAACATAGGAATAAGCTATCATCTTTGGAGAGAAGTAGTTCACCACCGAATGAAAACCTTCGAGACAGCTTGTCTGTGCAAGTGGTGAGGCTTGCTTTATTGCATTTACCAAGGAGGTTTTACCCAGCGATTTACATATTTTTTCATAAACAGGAGAATCTATAGGATTAATAATATGAAAAATTTTAAAGGCAAATTGACGTAGATGGTACATGTATCTATTGCCTTATTTATTAAATTGGCATTTCAAAACTGACCTTTATTTAACCATTTCCTTTCTTGTAATTCACCATTTGCACATTTGTCAAACAGTGGGTCATCCAACTTATCATGTTTGTTAATGATATGGCTAAGGAAGGACTTGAACTTGGCATATATAACCTTGCTATTCCCTGACAAAGTGGAAGTAGCACTCCAGTAAAAATGGTTTTGACAAGGCTTTATCCACTCAACCAAACCAGAACACCCACTTTCTTTACTTATTTTTGTTAGAACTTTGTGGATTTCTGCAATATTAAAAGTGATGGTAATTTATGAGACTGTTTTTCCTATGCCTTGTTGTTATATTGAACCAATGAATAAAAATGAGCTTACTTTTCTTTAAATGCCAAAGGTCAAAATAGTGTGTGATGTGTGATAGCTGTTCCCTCATGTACTTTCTGATAGACACATGCCGGTCTGTTATTATTGTGCCAATAGCAAGACCACTACCAAGGAGATAGCCCATGCAGTTCTTGAAGCCTAGGAACTCCATAGCCGTGCTGCTACCAGCAACATTTCTCTATAAAAACAAAGTGGTAAAGTGATGTTTCAAAAAAAAAAAACATGATTATTGCCAGTACATTGGCAACAAGAGAAAGCTTTGTCTAAATTTTATGACTTGGAAGGGCAAAAATCAACCTCTAAATTCCAATTCAGTAATGGAATGAGGGGCACAAGTTTGTCAGCCACAGGCCATTAAGTGCTAAAAATCAAGGGCATTAAAACACTGTATATTGCTGATTTTGCAAATGCTACCTACCTGAACAAGTGAAAAGGCGATGATCAGAGGAATAGTACAAGAAAACACGTTGTAAGCTCCATATTTGGCACTGTGGCCCATGCTGTCATGGCGAGCGTCACCAGCAATCCCAAGAGGGGTAGCAAGTGATTTCAATTTCTCCAAAACATTTTCTTGGTATGATTTCCAAAACAGATGAATCGCTGGAAATAGCTTTTCCTAAAAAGAAAAAGTAATATTGTTAATATTGTTAGTAATATTGTTATGGAATAAAATATCATGTAACAGTAAGACAAGAGTCTTACTTATTACAGTATATTTACAACGGTTTGATTTTTTCTGACACAATGCATCAAACAATGAACAATGTGTTGTACTTATAGATATGAAGAATTATACTTCCAGTACAATTATTAAGAAGCATTAGTAATAGTTATTTACTCCTGATTTCCCGGTGCATGAAGGTCATTGGAAATTAGTTACGATGAATGGCTTGCAATCATTAACACAATAGAAGTACAGGGATCACATTGAATATCATACTGGTACTCACATTGTGATGTTTGAAGAAAGTTGCCAGTGAGAAACAGCATAGCCCCATATGCTTGAACATCTGAATGGTCTTCGATGCCGAAGCCCCAGAGAGAAGAATGGCAAAAGAAAGCAGGAAATTTCCGGCAGGAATTTTTGTCCCAGTCATATTTGGCTGACTTTTCCATACAACATCTCTCGAATGGCAGTTCTTATTTCCACAAGTTGATGTGACTACAACCATAGTACCCACTTGCTTTGCTTCTATAAGAGGGCCATCTGCTTTACAAGTATGGCAAAAGCGAAAAAGGAGAAGGAGCTGTGACCAAAACACAATAAACTTTGGTTGTGTTCTGAGGTTTTCATCATTGCAAAAAACTCTGTAAAGATAAAAATAAATTGGTTTATAAATAAATTTTCATATTCATTTTACTTGCTATTCCCATACCATCTTGAATATTTTCCCCTAAGTTAGGTTACTGTACCTGCTCTCTTCTTCCTGGGCATCTTCATTTTCTGTTTCAGGGTCCGTCTCAGATTCCATCTCGGTATCATAGTTGGCATCTGATGAAAAGTCTGGCTCTTCTTCCATGGTGTCATCAGAATCAGACTCATCATCAACATCATCATCAACATCATCATCACCATCATTTTCATTCTCTTGGGAAATTTGAGGTTCAGATATTATTTCTGTAGATATAACATTTAAAATGATATAAGTGCTGATTGTCACGTTCACCAACCACTCATGTCTCATAACTCTATATCCCTTTACCAGAACATGTAAATACATGTAAGAGGGGCTGTTTACAGTACGTTATATTGCTATAGCAGATGTAAATTATGTAATGTAGACAAATAGAGCGACATACCTGTTTCTTGAATTTTAGTTAAAGCTTTTTTAGTAGATTTCAGCTCGTTTTGACACTTTTTAATTTTTGATCTCACGGTTATAAGCTGGTTTCGAAGCTGTCGATTGCGACTTTGGAGCCTTGTGCAACTTTGACATGCATCTTTAGTCTGATCCTCAGTTTGCGTAAAACTGTCTTGTGTCTGATGAAAGAAGAATGTTACAGATTTTATATAAATATGATAGATCCATGAAAGATACTAGTACGAAAATTATTCAAGGCCTTGTTTCTTTTTCTTACATTTCCTGAGATTTCCGCATCGAATCCAGATTCAGCTTCAGCCTCAATAGTACAACACTCTGCATCGCCATTTTGTTTTGGCTCCTGTTCTTCTTGTATAGATGCTATTCGGCTCTTTGCGCTCTAGAGAGACTAGTGGAATATAATCCCAGTTATAGATTTAGATATTTAGATTTGTTATTAACGAATAAGGAGTAAAACAATGTTTTTATTTTAGATCCGTTCTTACCATTCTTCGATCTCGGCTCGATTGGGCCTCCGTCTTTTCTTTCACAGTCGCGGCTGAGGACAAAGACTTTGCGTGTACACTTGGGATGGCTGTGACTCCAATATCATCCCTAACCAGTCTTGGGATGATCGGGCGATTTGTCACAGTATCTGGTAAAGCATAGCGCCTCATGAAATCCTCAGGACTAAAGTGCAGAGAACACAGAGCCGAGTTCTTGGTTGGTTCCCATTTGGCACGTTTCTGCTTCACGAACTCAACCCATTTTCGCCTTCTTTTCTTTGCCTCTGGCCTTTGGTCGTTCAAATATGGAATGCTATGCAGAACAACTCCTTTCTCTACATCGGCGAAGTTAGAACAACCGCCTGCAACACATCTATTCGGCATTTTTTAAAACTCTTTATTCTCGATACGAAGACATATACAAAAAGACGCATGTCAACTAAACAACGTGCCAGAATGAGATACCGGGTCGACGTCACATAATTATTTAGTACTCAGTCCTTTTCTGTCGCGGTATGAAAATCGAAGGGGGCGAGAATTCCTGGTTTTACGGGAATTCATGTGCTCATTTTTCAAAGGGAATAAAAGGAATTTACTTTTTTTCTTCGAAATATGTTTAAGAAACACACAAAGTTTCTATTAGTATGTACTTTGGCTAAGGTTGATAGGCACTTTAAGTTTAATGTGGGCATTGGCTATAGATAAGATAGCTCGTAAAATATAACTAATTATGCATAGTAAGAACATGCGTAATAAGTAAATTACGAGCCTTAGATGAAACGACTGAAGAAGAGTGCCATACAAGCCTTTCACAACTTTAAGTCGCGTAAAAAACGAGCCAGATCCACTAGAAAATGTGGACAGCTGTTTCGGCCTGTATTGGGCCTCGTCAGCACAGTGTATCTAGTGAGCTGGCAATCCCACGAAAAAGTAGTACTAGATAGTTGAGCTGGCTCATTTTTTACGCGACTTGAAGTTGTGAAAGGCTTGTATGGCACTCTTCTTCAGTCGTTTCATCTAAGGCTCGTAATTTACTTATTACGCATGTTCTTATTTGATATCCGAGCCCATCCCACACGGCGCACTGCCATATCTATCTAATTATGCATAGACCTTCTTAGGGATGCGCGCGCATCAAAACACAAGGAGACGCAATAATAGAAAAGTGTTGTACGGATTACTAAAGTAATCCCGTAAAATATTATCCATATTTATTTCCATGTGTATTTTCATTGGCATAATCCATATTTTTCCGAGTCTGAAACGTTATTAGCGTTTTCTTTTTGGGTTGGAATGAATGCAAAGTAACCGTAGTCGAGAAAATATATTCATTGCACTGGTCTCGTCACAGCGCATGCGTGTAAGGGTTACTGGTCAGCACATTACTTTGGGTGTACCAGCACGACCCCAATTTTAAATATCATTGAGTTTCATTAATTTCGACTTCATAGTAAGGTTGAAGAAATTCGTAATCAATTAACTGTAATTAAAACTAAAAAATTTTAACAGGTATACCTTCCTTGATAACGGTTTCCATAGTCAGTTTTATGACTGGGTTGGTAGTGATAGATTGGTTCTGCGACACCAAAGTAGAACAGTCCAACACCAATGCCAGCAGCGAACAGCATAGTGAAGTAAGTAGCGTCACTGTACTCTGGTTTATCATTGGGCTTGCCGAGCTTTAACTTGCCATACTTGGAGAAGAGCAGATAGAGGATGAATATTGCCCATATGTCTTGTGTCCCGATGTACAGCCATGTCCAAGTTAGAGTTATCCAATCCTTCCATGTTGGGATTTCTTGCTTAGCTGTGTCCGTCCATCGCAGGCAAAATATTACGAATCCCCAGATTATAGCCGCGGAGACAAATGTGACCACAGGATTGAAGTCTACTCGGAAGAAGCGAAATATTTTGAACTTAACATTACGCCATTTCCTTCGTATTTCTTGTTCACCTTCGATGGCCATCTTCCTCGAAGCGTCACTCTGAAATACATCGATTGAACTGAATGAAAACTGTTTGAATATCTTAAGGCATTTATATTCCTATCTTAACATATTTTCGTGGGTTTTCAAATTCAAAAACTAAAGAATGCTTTTGTCTAAAATTGAAAGTCACACCTTGTAAGTATTTCTTTTATTTGTCGTAAAAATAGAAAGTACATGTATGCGTAGAATGAATTAAACTGTACAAGCCCGTGAACATAGGATTAAGAGAGCATTTACAAGGACAAAGCGAGGACAAATCATTAAACGTCCCGAGAGATTTAAATAAATTTATTCCAGGTTATTCAGTTACTAACAAGCAAGAAGCAAACAAGTTGAAATAATAAAAGTGTAACTGCATGACTCGAAGAACAAGTCTCAAATTATCACTTATGGACCCGAACAGAAACAATATTAGAAAGAAAGAAATAAGGTGCCAACCGCTGATACTTACACTAAAACCAGTTATCAAATAAATATAATGTGCAAAGTTTGGATTAAGAGAAAACTGAAAATAATCGTTAAAAAAAATTGTTACTAGAAATTTTATTAAAAAATAAGCAATCTAAATAATTATTTTGTAATGTCATTATAATCTGTTGAGGATTATTTCTTTCTTTCTTTCTTTCTTTCTTTCTTTCTTTCTTTCTTTATTGTCGTGATCGTTAATTTCGAGTGTGCGCGCTTTGGCGTTGATGAAAGAAAGAAAGGAAGGAAGGAAGGAAGGAAGGAAGAAAGGAAGGAGAGAAAAGAAGGAAGAGAAGGAAGAAAAAAAAAGGAAAATCAAGAAAGAAACAAATAAAGACAGACAAACAAAACAAAAAAAGGCAGAAGCCACGATCTTCCGCCAGCGTTGTGCCTACATCCTAAAGCCCTCCCGGGTAAGAATCCAGAAGAAGGAATAGAAATGAAAAAAGAAGTAGAAAGACACTTTGTGTACTTGAGTCTCGAAAGGGCTTCTGGGAAGGTATGAAGCTGCTGTGTTTTATGGTCAGCGGTATTGTTTAGCAGCACGTGTTCCAAGATGGCGGACAAAGTGAAGGGTGTTCGAGAGAGTGTTCTAAGCGAAAAACAGGTTTGAAAACTCCAAAGGAAACTATTAGTAATAACAGAATGAATATCATGAACCCTACTTCCTATGGGAATTAAAATAATGTGATATTTATGGAATCAGTAGCTTGATTTCGGCATAAAATGTTGTGTACGAAAAATTGTGTAAGAACTGCATTTTTCAGACATAAGCTTAATTTCTTTCATTTAAGACGTATTTTGCCTTATTTATGCAGGTTGATTTGGCTGTTTCTGCTCTCATGAAGAATGTTCAAGAGAAGGAGAAAAGTAAACCAAGCTTGCTTGGAGACCAACAGGTGTTATGGCTGATTCTGGCTCTGAAGAAAATCCCAGCACCAGATAAAAAGCCTAAGAGAATGTGAGTACTAAACTCTGGAGATACTGGGTGATAGATAATAATGGGCTGAGATCATAGAAAACTCGAGCCTTTGGCCAGGAAGGTGGGGGGTTTGTATCCTTCATTTTTAAGGTTAAAGGGACAACATCATGGAAAAGAGGGGGAGAGAGGTGGGGTTGGAGTTATT